>NC_043004.1:64010423-64025423 GCF_006345805.1 Octopus sinensis | reverse complement strand
GTATGTATGTATGTATGTATGTATGTATGTATGTATGTATGTATGTAAGTCATTATGCAGTTTATTTCAAGATTTCTAGCCAATGGAGAAGGAACCGGTTTCTAACCTAGATCCAAGGCTCCTTCATTGGGATTTCAACATCAACAACAAGGTATGTATGTATGTATGTATGTATGCATGTATGTATGTATGAGCAGATTTGTATGTATTATGTATGTATCCTCATGCATATAGTTGCATATCTAGACATTCTCATATATATTTAAATGATAAACTTCTGGAAAGTTTTACAGATTTTTATTGTACCAGTAATTGATTGCATCTGTAGTCTTCGAATTAGTTAGCTCTTTTCTGGTTTTGAGAAGTCTAATTTCTCAAGATTGGTATTTAGGCAGCGTGTTACATATCCCAGGGCCCCAATAATTACAGGTATAAACCTGAACGTGTAATCTGCAAATTTCTGGATAGTTCAGCATAGGTGTTCTCCTTTTCACTGATCTTCAGCTTTATGTTAGCACAAATTTGTGGAAATTAGCTGGGCAGCTAATTTCCAGAACTGTGCACAGTTTCTCTACTCCATCCCAAATCATTATATCAGGTCTCTTGTGCTTACATTTTATTGAGGTCTTCACTGGGACATTCCACAAGTATTCCTGTTATGTATGTATGTATGTATGTATGTATGTATGTATGTAAGTATGTATGTATGTATGTTTGTATGTCTCTTCTATTTTTTAATTATTATCTATTTTTTAATTATTATGAATCTTTCACTGAGGAGGGGGCCGGTTTCCAACAAAGATACAAGGCTCTATCTTTGGGATGTAGTTAACACAGATAAATTCACCTTTGGGACTTGGGAAAAGTCTTGCAGATTTTTACTGTTCGACTCACAGATTGCACTAGTAATGTACGAATTAGCCGGTCGATTTCTCTTTCTGAAAATCTCAGTTTATCCAGATTCTCTTTTAAGCATTTACTAACAAAACCCAGTGCTCCAATTATTGATATGAATATGAGTTCATAGTCTGGATATAGAATCTGGAGGTTTCGAAGCAGTTGTCCACAGACAACCTTTTTTTCTTTGATTTTCAAGGAGATATTTATATCCGCAGGGCAGCTAACTTCTATGATGGTAAATACATTTGCCCCTCTGTTCCAAACAACAATATCCGGCTTGTTTCACTTACATGTGACAGAAGTTTTGATGGAAATATTCCACCAGTATTCCTTGGTTGTTGTTTATGAATGTATTCCATAACAGAGGAATTTCCTAAGTTTATTTCAAAACATTCTTTTTTTGCGGATGGCATTGTAAATAGTTTTAGCAACAACATAGTGTCGCATAGGGAGGTACACCATGATGACATTTTAGGATAGCTTCTAATCACATGCGTAATATCTTCCACAGAAACATGCGTAATGTCTTCCACAGAAACATGACATATCCTACATAGACGGTTGAACCTTGGGACTATCTCCATGTTCATCAGGTACTTTCTGGCAATCTCCTGTTCCTGGATTGCAAACACATAACCTTTAAAGTGTGATGTGGTCTTGTGTCTAAGTGACGCTGCGCTTCGTGTCAATTCTACTGTCTTCTTCAAACTTCTGGGCAACATACCCATGCATGGTCTTTTTTTGCATGCTGAGCGCTTTCCATCCAGGTTTTCTCTGAAGTAAGAGAGCCCAGCTGTTTAGGGTCTATCAGGAAGAAAGTGTTTCTTGAGGACTTCACTTCCCACTCGTACAATGTTGCTCCCTTCACTTTTCAGCATTGCATTAATCTATTTATTTTTGCTTCTGTTGTTTAGCAGGTGCTGCCTGGGTGACACCATACGGCATTCGAAGGCCGTTTGCACTGATCTCAAACCTGAATGAGGGATAGCGTCGAATGTCTTCTTATAGTCAAACCATACTGTCGCAAGGTTTCTGCGTTGGTTTCTTGCTTCAGGTAGTACAGCTTTGTTTATTAAAAGTTGTTCGGCACATCTCCATTCACCCTTCTTTCTACCAGCCTGTTCATCAATCACAATGTTGTTCAACTCACAAAGGTCCTGGAGGAATTGGTTGTGGCAACTTGGGTACATTTTGTACGTAATGCTTAGGAAAGCAATGGGCCTGTAGTCTCTTGCCATCCCAGTGATTTCATTTTTGGCAACAAGACTTGTCTTTGCTATAGCAAGTCAATTTGGAATATCTGTCTGACCTTCCATAGACCTTTTGAACATACATATCAATTGGTCTTTATACAATGTCGGCTTCTTGTACCAATATCCAACTATTAGGTCCCTTCCAGGTGCCTTTCCATTCTGCAGTTTGCCTACTGCTAGAGCAAAGGTTTCTGCATCAATTTTGTATGTTTTACTGTTAGTGTTGTTACACTATTCTCTCTTAGTTGTATTTAACCATGATGCATTCAGGCTGGAATCCCTCTTGTATGTATATATGTATGTATGTATGTATGTATGTGTGTGTGTGTGTGTATGTATGTATGTATGTATGTATGCACGTATGTATGTATGTATGCATGTATGTATGTATGTATGTATATAAGTATGTATGTATGTATTTATGTATGTATGTATATATGTATGTATGTATGTATGTATGTATGTATGTATGTATGTATGTATGTATGTATGTATGTATGTATGTATGTATGTATGTATGTATGTATGTATGTATGTATGTATGCACGTATGTATGTATGTATGTATGTATGTATGTATGTATGTATGTGTGTATGTATGTGTGTGCAAATACGAGAGGTACTTAAAAGTAACTGGAAACGAACGTTCTCTATGGGACATGCCCTTCGTAGTTCAGGCTTCCGCCGCTAGAAATCGATGGATGCAACTCTCAGGCATCAGTCTGACGACCGGCGTTGTTTGATGTAGTACACACTGCCATGTGGTACGTCTTTGTTTTGCAGTGCTTCGCCCCCTTTCATTGGTTTTTGTGATGGCTGTAACGATGGAACAACGTGCTTCTGTGAAATTCTGTTTCCTGCAGGAGAAGACTGCGACCGAAGAAAATATAGCATGCTTCAAACAGCTTACAAACACGCTGCCATGAGCAAAACACGGGTTTACGAGTGGTTTTCACGCTTTATGAATGGTCAATTGTCGCTTGTCGACCAAACCTCGTTCAGGGCGGTACTCGACCTCCCGTACGTGTGGAGACATCACGAAAATTCATGAACCGATCTTGAAGGACCGTCGCCAAACAATTGACGAACTTATTGACTAGTGTATCCTGGAACTCCTGCCAGCGAGTCTTGAGCGAGGAATTGTGAATGAAAAGAGTTGCAGGAAGATGTGTGCCTCGCTTGCTCATAGAAGATCAAATACAGTCACAAGTCGTGAAATGAAATACAGTCACGTGTCGTGAATTGAAATACAGTCACGTGTCGTGAACTGAAATACAGTCACGTGTCGTGAACTGAAAGAACAACTGGAAGTTATTGAAACCTTTAGAGGTCGTCACTGGTAACGAAAGTTTGTGCTACGAAATGTGTTGATGTGGAAGAGGCGAAGATAAAACGACGGAAGAGTTAAAAAGGCATCACCTTGCAAGAGTTCCAGCACTGCTTCGAACAGCGGAAGACGAGTCTGAACCGATGCATTGCTTCAAATGGAGAATACTTTGAAGGCGAAACAAGTCTAAACATGTGAAACTAAGTGAATAGAACAATATTGCAAAATTCCTGTTTTTCTTTGGATACCCGTCTAATATGTATATACATACATACATATATACATACATACATACATACATATATATATATATATATATGTAGTTTATTCAAAGCAGCAGAATATTCAACAAAACCTGTTACTCTGAGTTTCCCGTTGCCGTTCGTCGGACAGTTTTTGCTAGAATCTATTCTATGGGACATGTGGGACATACCCTTCGTAGTTCAGCTTTTGCTAGAATCTATTCTAGCAAAAACTGTCCGACGAACGGCAACGGGAAACTCAGAGTAACAGGTTTCGTTGAATTGTCTGCTGCTTTAAATAAAGCATATTACTCTACTACTAGTATTTGAGTACTCTTTTTTCCACCTTGTTTCACATTTATGTGTTTACTCCGGTATATATATATATATATATACAGAGAGAGAAAAAGAGAGAGAGGGAGAGAGAGAAAGAGATTTATGTGTGCGCGAAGAAGTTAGTCCACATCTACTACTCGGAGTAATCTCTGGAAATAACAGCAAAAAATAAAAATAATAATAAAAGAAACACAGAAAAGAATTTCGCATGCGTTGAGATGTAAAATGTAAAATGTATTATACTGTAGACTAAAGTGTGAGTTATGTTCGTTTCCACTATTATTCCGTTACTGACATATTGTGGAAAAGGTGTTGATCGTTATTTTACATCTGAATTTTAAGAGGCATATATTTCGGTTGCATCTGTTCTTAAAATAATGCTCTTTGGGGTCAGTCTACTTTATCCAGATACTGTCGCCACTAATCATTATGGTTTAGTTACTATTGCGTTTTTAATTTTGTTGTGTGGTCTGTGAGATGATTTTATTCAAGCCGTAATAACTGATTTTAGAACTTTCCTTTTGAAAACTACGTGCAACTTATGTGAAACAAGAAAATGCTTATCTAATGATGAAAAATTGGCTCTAGCTATATTAGATTTTTGTATGAAGCAACTTTTCGTATGAACCCTATAGTATTCCACTTTTCTAGACGTAGTTGTTTTTCGTGGGCTGTTTCTTATAAAGGATTTTGTCTTAAAATCTACATTCTTGTAACCTGTATCTTTGTAGAAATAGCTGTTGGCGGTTGAAAACAGTTCAATGAGATCAAAAGATTTTAGTTCTACTCATTCCCGCTTCTTCGTTTTTTAAAAAGTAGTAGAAGGATTGATTTGAGTTTTAATGCATGTAGTGTCTTTGTTTTGAGTTCTGTTTCTCTTGTACTTTCCGATATTCAGATTTGACCAACATATGCCTAGAACTATACTACAAAAATATCTCGTGTACCGACACGAGTTAAAATTCGAAAATCCTGATGCCATTCTTGTCTGTGAAATTCTTGGCAAAAGTTTTATCTCTTGTTGCGGCAGACATCACGGTAAAAACTCGGCATTCTAGTAAACATCACCAAGATTATTAATTATCGTTATTGTTCGATTGTTGTCTTCTTATATGATTCATTTCCCTCCAACCGGTGTGTCATTGATAACAAAGACTTTGGCGCCGATGCAAACCAATCTGAAACATTTCCGACATTATTTCTAGACAAATTGTTGCTAAATTAATGAAATGATGAAGGAAAAAAAAAGTCATTGTGTTTGACAGATTTCAATATGAAGTGTAATCATCATCATCATCATCATCATCATCATTATTATTATTATTTTTTTTTTAGTAGTAGTAGTAGTAGTAGTAGTTAGTAGTAGTAATAGTCGGTGTTGAGTTGTTGAAAAGTGCTTTCAAATCGCTCCTCGAGATTTTGGATTGGAGTAGGCCTGAGCTAGAGCGAAAAAAAACATGAAAAACAAACAAAAAGCAAAAACATAAAAACAAAACGGAAATGACTTTTTCTTTAAGTTATTTCAATTGAACAATTTTTCAAGTTATCTCATGCTAAGGTATAGCAGGATTTAATATAATTCAGTTTTCCTTAAAAAATAAAACATGTATATCAAACATGGCCTCTCGATGGCACTGTAATAATACTATCAAACAAAGTAAATAGCTCCTAGAAAAAAATAGCTAAAACAAATATTAATGAATACACGAAGATACGAATTGTAGAAAATGAAAAATCCAATAACATTTCAGCAAAAAATCTATAATTAGACATGTTTAAAAATAACAACATAAAGAACCATAACATTCACATGAACACACAGGCTCTGTCGAACGGTAGTGCTAGGATTATATGGGAAACTTTTTCGTCCTGCAACTATACTTTCATATATGAAGTATTTGATGTAGGGGACTAACATGCGCAAACATTAAATCATAAGACGCTTAACTCCCAGGCAAGAAAAGAAAAACAGCACAACTGCGACTTGCCAAGTCATACTTAATAAAAAGACGTGATCGTAGGGTAACACCGCATCTATTCAGAAAAAGGCTAGAAATATTGTAAGATACTTCTAGTTCTCAAATCATCAAGGATTATCAGTATGTCATCGAAATGGCACGTTGAAGGAAATTCAACGTGCCGCGGTGTGACAGGATTTGTCCTTCATGGATATGAGAAAAGAATAAGCAAGTGTGCGCGGGTCCCGTCAGAGTGAGAGTCAGTTTCACATACAGAAAAAGCAAATGCATCGCTCGTTGTATACACAAGCGTGCCACAGAAATTGTTTACAGAAAATTAGTAACACAGTCAGCACGGACCCTGGTCTGTGGTTAATTTTGCGCAAGAGGATATGTGGTAAATGCTTGGTGTGGTTCTGCAGGAACATACAGTTGGGGCCTGCATTGAACAATAAATCCTCACAACCTCGAAGACCATATGGTTATCCTTAAGAACAGAAAGAAACGTGGCCGCTTTGTCCAAATTACCACCACCAGCAGGGACCAACTTCAACGGAAAAGTTCAGGTATGATCCACTTTAGTACGGAACAGGTCAGTGAAGGCGACGGCAACAGCATATCAACGTTTGGTGGCTATGGGGAAGAGAGAAAGTGAGAGAGAGAGAGAGAGAGAGAGGGAGAGGGTGAGAGAGAGTGATAGAGTGAGAGAGAGAGAGAGAGAGTGAGCGAGGGAGAGAGAGTGAGAGAACAGTGGCGTCAGACAAAGGCAAGTAGACACTAGAGCTTGCTTACGGAGAAGTAATCACCCCACAAGTCTTTGCTCCACGCAGTTGTCCGAGTGGAAAATAAAAACCTAATCAACTGGCCGATTGAGTAGCAAGAAGATGAGCTGGCAGAAACGTAAGCACAACGGGCGAAATGCTTAGCGGTATTTCGGCTGCCTTTACGTTCTAAGTTCAAATCCCGCCGAGGACGACTTTGCCTTTCATCCTTTCGGGATCGATTAAATAAGTACCAGTTACACACTGAAGTCGATATAATCAACTTAATCCATTTGTATATCCTTGGATGTCTGTGTGTAGCTCCTTGTGGGTAGTAAAGAAATAAGAGATTCTGTATGAGGAAGGCATAATAGCAGTTGCTGTTGAACGTAATTATATAGACTACGAGTAACAAACAGTGGAGGCGCAATGGCCCAGTGGTTAGAGCAGCGGACTCGCGGTCATAGGATCGTGGTTTTGATTCCCAGACGGGGCGTTGTGAGTGTTTATTGAGCGAAAACACGTAAAAAGCTCCACGAGGCTCCGGCAGGGGATGGTGGTGATCCTTGCTGTACTCTTTCACCACAACTTTCTCTCACTCTTACTTCCTGTTTCTGTTGTACTTGTATTTCAAGGGGCCGGCCTTGTCACTCTCTGTGTCACGCTGAATATCCCCGAGAACTACGTTAAGGGTACACGTGTCTGTGGAGTGCTCAGCCACTTACACGTTAATTTCACGAGCAGGCTGTTCCGTTAATTCGGATCAACCGGAACCCTCGTCGTCGTAACCGACGGAGTGCTTCCATATCCAGTAACAAACAGCATATGTCTCAATGTAGCGAACAAGCACTACACACCTAACGTGCGAATCTTCATGAGTACCCCAAACTCGAGGTTGAAAATTCAGTGCATTCAGAAGTGGAAGGTACACTGAGTTGTAAGTAACATTTATTCTACATATGTCGCAGATTCACACCCCGATGTGAGTGAATTGTCCTTATGTCCTTTTGATTTGTGCAGACGTTGAGACTTCACCATACAACACGTGCAGCAGGACCCAGTCATGGGTGTCACAATTTCTGTGACCACATCACCCCTAACACCTGGCCACCAAACTCCCCACACTGCAGCCTCCTTGAATGTTATGTGTGGGGCACAGTTGAGCGAGAGACCAACAAAACTCCTTGTAATACCAAAGATGAACTGAAGGCAAGGATTATGGTGGAATTCACCAACTTAAACAAGGAGATGGTCCAGAAGAGCTGCAGGAGATTCCAAAGTCGTCTGGAGGTGTCAGTATTATTTTCAGGTTTTTTCATAATTTAGACGACAGTTTATTCACCGCACCCTGGATATATATCTGTGTGTGTGTGTGTGTGTGTGCATGCTTATGTATATACATACACATCCACGCGCGCACACACACACAAGCACACACACACACATCCACTATTGTGTAAGAAATATTTTGTAAGAAGTATTTTAACATTTTACATTAGAGTCCTTGTGTTCAATAAGAAATCACCTCTTTTTTCCTCCTCCCCCTAATCCCCCCTCCCCTCCTCCTCGTCATCATCATCATCATCATTATTATTATTATTGTTGTTGTTATTATTATTATTATTATTATTATTATTATTATTATTATTATTAATCTTGTATGTCAATTGGAAATGCTTTGATTCCGAATGAAATGAGAGATTAGACATTCATATTTGTGTTGCTAGTTCATTCATTTGATATACAGAGATCACTGAAATTACATTACCTCGCTTTGGACATTCAGTTTTCTGTTTAAACTGTATAATTTGCTTAGACGATAGAATAAATACAAATTATATATCAATGCGGTAGTTGTGATGGTGGTAGCGGTCTTGGGGATATGGACGCCGCAAAGCTCGATGTAATCTGCTGAATTTAAACGGCTGCGTAAATACGATATCTAGTCGAAATGCAGGTTACTTCACTATACTATACTTGTGTCGTTAATGTCCTTAAGAATATCATGAATTTCACAGCATATTTATTTCAAATCATTGAGAAAATAAAGCATTTAGATTAGCTGTATATACATTAATTTTTGTTGCATCAGGAAAATAAAACTGCAATGATTTATTGGAATGTAACGGGTGTCAGATACTGTAATATTGAATGCAATCTTCATGGAGGTTCGACGTCAGTGCCTGGGTTTCGAGACTTCGTGGGAAATAAACTCTCTCTACTTATACGGCAATAAAATTCAAATGAAACCCATTAAAATTTGAGGCTGTCAAAAATAGAAAAGCTGCTGAGTTTTCCAGGACGTGTTACCCAGACCCTTTTGAGACCAGAGATGAACAAGGAAACTAATGATATTAACTGTGTCTGTGCCCTGGTTGGAAAGGATGGAAGATGCCCAAATGAGAAAGTGAGGCAGGTGTCAGATGTTGGTGGAGGATTGCCGCAAAGAATGGTAGACAGAGGTGGTTAACAAGGGAGGCTGTCAGCACCCTAAGAATTACAAGAACGGGCTGTAAAGGAATCTTCAAGAACTAATCGTAGGTGGCTGAGAAAACAATGGGATTAGTAAAATGCCGCTTGATCACATGCCCTTCCTTGGGTAACAATGGTCGGTTCGCTTTGGTGAGGTTTATGCTGTAAGAACTTAAACACTCAGTAACCACAGGATATAACACTGATGGTGTTTCCAAGTATTGCATTGCAGACATATGTTGTACAAAATTCAGATTGATACAATGATAGATAATTGAATTTAACACTGCCTCATATGCATACATCAGATTTTCATTCAGAAGGGCGGTTATTCGGAACACCGGTGAATGATTTACATTCGTCCTATATCGGAAGCGAAGAATTCTCGTGCAAGCATTTAGCAGTCTGTAAGTACACGTTATTAAAAGTGTCCAAAAAGGCTGAAATACATCGAGCGATTTTGATAGCCGCTGTTGGGATGAGTTTTCTTCTCTCGCCGATAATATTTCAGTTTTTGAACTCATCAACTCCATAAGAGAGAAATACTATCTCAGGACAAATATTGCGGAAACTGGCCTATCAACGGTGTATATACATTAAGCATGATGCATATTTGGCTGTTTTGAATTTCAATGTAACGCCATTTAGAAAACATAAAGAAAATGTATAGTCATTATTTATGCTTGAAATAACAGAAAAATCACTCGCAAATCTAATCTTAACATTTCATGGCAAAAGGATTTATTGAATAGTGCTGTCTTAGGTAAACTTCTCGATAAAACAAAAATAGAAAGACCGGTAAAGATCACAGTTAGATACGGAAAGGTTATGATGAGAAGTTCTCTTCATCAGCACAGATCTGATGCCAGAAAAAATTAACAATAATAATAGCATCAATATCACAAAACAGATAACAGACTGACATCATAAAAGCATATTTTGAGAATAAATTATACGTTTCTTTCTTAAATATTGCTTTAATATTTTATTATGTCACACCAAGGCATTTAGAAAAAGCTACTTTGCTCGTATATTTATGATTCAATATGGTGATTTTTCTTTGGTACATTTCATTGAGTTTCTGAGATATGAAATAAATGTTCATATAGAATGATTCGAAAAACGAAACTTAAATTATGGAAGAAAATATGGCAGTAAATGTATGGACGCTCCTGCGATAAGAATTTATGGATTACACTTGAGTAAGAGCTACTTATAGAATTGGCCATAACTCGAGGGGAAAATAAGCAGCATTCAAATGTGTAGATATGAATAAATAAGGATTTATATAGCGTTGACACAATATGTGGTCTCAAATCGATTAGATCATCCTCAGTACGTAATTATATTTTATCGAAGCCATGACGGAAATTGAACCCGATATAATTAAATGCCGCAAAACATTTTGCTCGAAACACTATTACAAACATGCGCAGCCCCCACCACCCATCCACACACGCACGCATGCGCGCGCACACACACATACACACTCACACACACATACACACAACTCACTCACTCACACATACCAAACATATATTTGTGAATATATTGGTATCTCTGCAAGTTATATTCTTATGTATATTGAGACTAAGACGTTGATTTGTGTATATACATACACACATGCATATATGTATGTATAAATTATATATATATATATGTATGTATATATATAAGAAAGGCAGCCTATACGCAATATAAAACCGAAATGGAAAAATTCAGTTGTCACTAATTATGACTGGGGCTGCTGGGTGCTAGCTATATTGCTAAAAATAAGAGTTAAAATCCTTAGAACTGCAAGGAAGTACATTTTACAGGTCTAGTCTAGGCCAATGATCTAGCGTCGATAATCTGGTGGTTAACTCCCTTGTCACTGTATGAAAACATGGGTTTTAACTCATATGTCTAGTAATATTGATACTACCAGCTGATATATATATATATAGGTTCTCTCTAGCCAGTCAGAATTTATGGTACTTCAAGAAGAGATTTCATGGCGAACTTCCAGAGCACCTTTACAAGGACAATGCTTGTGTGCTACTAATCCACTGACGTCAGAAGATCCTATTTTGAAGGACATTAGAGTTTTGTACTGCTCTGAAATTTATTAATTTCTCCCCAGAAAAATCCTCAAAACCTCTTTAATGCACATTTTATATGTATGTATGTATGTATGTATGTATGTATGTATGTATGTATGTATGTATGTATGACAGATATTTCCTTAATACATATACAATGAATCAAGAATAATTTGGCAATGTTTTAGAACTGTGTAGTTCTACCTAGGATATTTCCTGTTATTAAAGTCAAACTAACACTATATTTATTTAAGTGAACATATCGTTAAATATCTGCTTGATCATTTTCAAACTATTCTTAACTACCACTTTAATTGTTCCATTGCACATTAGCAATCATACCAAGCGGAGTACAGCCTTCTCTAGAGTTATGAGTAAAGTCAAAATTATCAGGAAGAAGAATATTGGTCAGTTCAATGAATCACTCAAGCCACTCCAATATTTACCATAACAATAAGGTGTTGAACTGGCAGAATCGTTACTGTGCCGTACAAATTGCTTAGCATGATAGATCCCGACTTTATTTTCTGTGTTCAAATGCTGTCAAGGCTGGTCTTCCTTTTAATCTTTTTTGAGGTAGACTAAATAAATACTGGTTGAGAACTGGAGTCGATATGATCATCTTTCCCACCTCCTACGGAATCAGTGCTCTTGTGCCAAAATTTGGAACCAGTATTTACAACGAGAAAAAGCAGCAACAGTTACAACACAGCACCGGCGGCGGCAGCAGCAGCATTTTCAGTTACTATAAAACATGGGTCTTAGTGAGGGTCAGATCTGTAGATGACTGTGTAAATCAAATACTAAATAATTAAATGGAGATTTGGGATTCGAACCCTGCCACCGATTCTTGAATATATCCGTGACCAAAGTATTGAATTTACAAATGTAAGTTCGAGCATCTAATAGATGGTGTATTATGTTTATCATAAGATCACGAACTCTTAAGGCCGTATTAACATGTTTATCCTGGCGTACTGTGGACTGAGATGAGAATACCACCATCTTGAAAAGAATGCCAGCTCGTTTTAGGCCTAATCTCTCAGCTATTGTTGCAATTTATTTACAGCTGAATAGACTAGGGCAATGTAGAATGAAGTGTTTTTGCTCAACAACCTAACGCATCGCCCTGTAACGAGTATAATCATTTGGCTACATGTCAATCTCCTGGGCAATGGGATCCCGGGGCTGCAATGTGCCTTCGAGCTCTCGATGTTCTCTGAGTCCTGCAATTCACATAGCTTTACGCGGATAGTCATAGTATTCACCGAAGGATGAGCCGGAGGAATTCCTGTCCAGTAGTATGCCACCATCTAAGAACAACTGATCAATAACTGTAATTACAAAATAAAGAAGCTTCGTCAGTTTAAATATCCCAGTTGGGGCAGTATAGAGAAATATGATCTGCAACAGGCAGATGTGTGTTTGATAGACTACATAAGGTTACACGACCTGCAATATATAGCGGCCAAATCAGATTTTACTATATATATTTTCTTACTATGTTGCTATAAAGCACGTTGGATAACGTAAGTCTGAAAATAACTGGATGTTAACGGTTGGGACATTCTTTGACCTTAGATCTTCCTGATGTGGACTGAGCTAGAATTGAACAACACCAATACCACTAGCAACAGCAGCAACATTTTAGCTTTATCTCCATACGGCCTAACAGGTTGCAGTGGAAGATATCTGACAGTATTGCTTCACATACAACAGCCCGGTCTACGTAGCCGTAGTATGTATTTTAAGTACAATGTATCATCACTATAAACACCAGAAGTACTACGAACTACAAGAATATGGGACAGAATATCTTTAAAATTAGACTAATTACTTTACTGAAGGAATTAATTAGTCTCTGACTAATGTTTTCCGGATCCTGCCCTTATTTTTAAGTGGAACTTGAGTATAAAGAGCTGGAGCTGAGAGGGAATTTCATTGTATTGTAGATCCATGAGGAAAACCTTCGAGAAAAATTAGGTATTGAGATAAGATAAGGATTATGAAGTAATGATGGAAATGGTTTGTAAATTTCTCGTTTGGAGCTGTAGCAACTGTTGAGATAAACTGAAGATCTCGACCGACTGTATGCTAGTGGTTATAATCTGTTGATGAGGTAGCCTAAAAAAATAGCGCCAGCGTAAAGTGGGGAATGGTTTTTAACTTATGAATGTATGCGTCTTAAAGGGATTTTGAATTTGTGGGCTAGTGGTCGATCGTAGGTTTATGATGAGCGCGTTGTCAGTTGAGTCTTAAAGAAGCAGTACATTTGTGGATGAATGTTTGGTTATAGCTTTTTGTAACTTGGTTTTACAGAAACAGAATCGTTGACGATTAACGATTGTGCTGTGATGTGAGTCGCTCCTGATGGAATATCGCATCTGTGGAACATGTAGAGTTTGTATGTATTCGTGAGTGGATCTTCAAGAAATAGTAGCAGATTTATGTGAGGTATTGTGTGTAGCGTGCTGATATGCGGGCCTTTGTCAATCAGCCGAACGGCTTCTATTTTTGATGAGGTATGTTCATGTAATGATGAGAACAAACAGGTCCTTCTATTGCTTTCGTTTGTAATGAAAAGCAATCAAATTATTACTTTGGCATGAGATTTATTAGCAGCACACGAGTGAGTACGCCATTGAATAAATTATGATGACAATATAATGCAGAAATGGCCAATGGTAGTGATAATATACAGCGATACATAACAGCCAGTTGACTCACTCTGCTAACTGAGATATTACTGAGGCAATGTGTAGATGGCTTATAGGAATTGTAGAACTTACTTCTTCCCCATTGCTCACTCATAGGCTGGCAAATGTAGTAACTGACCTCAATCCACTGTATTCTCAAAGACTAACAGTTGTTGGAAGTGACCTAACCCAACCCTGCTCTCACAGACTAACAATTGGCTTCATGCCATTGCACTCTCACAGACTAACAATTATAGTAACTGACCTCACCCCACTGCATGCTCACAAACCAATGATTATAGCCGCTGACCCGAACCCCCACTACTCTCACAGGCTATTAAATTCTAAAAACTCGCGATCCCCCTTTCTACACTTTACTTCATCCCCCTCACCCTTTTACCCTCCCTTTCTCTGTACCCATTTCTTCTTACTCTTCACTGTCAGACCTAAACCTTTAAGTATGTCCTTTCCCTCCATTCTTCATTTCCCGATTGCACGTTCTCCTTTCTTCCCTTTTATTTCTCCTATATTCATCGAACTCCGAAGCTTTTCACTGACTTCTTCTCTGCACTTACGTATTTCTCGCTCTTCTTTATTTTGTTCTCTCATTTCTTCCGTTCATAATTTCTTCCTGTATTTACCTTTATTCTCTCTCTCTCTCTCTCTCTCTCTCTCTCTCTCTATCTATCTATCTACCTATCTATCTGTCTATCTATCTACCTCTCTCTATCTATCTATCTGTCTATCTATCTACCTCTCTCTCTCTATCTATCTATCTATCTATCTATCTATCTATCTATCTATCTATCTATCTATCTATCTATCTATCTATCTATCTATCTATCTACCTCTCTCTCTCTCTATCTATCTATCTATCTATATGTCTATCCATCCTTCCCTCTTTCTCTCTATTCGGCCCTATCTTTCTTCGTTCGTCCATCTATCCACCTTTCCATCCATTCATCCATCTCTCCC
>NC_043004.1:63987923-64005423 GCF_006345805.1 Octopus sinensis | reverse complement strand
TGAATATGAATGTATGTATGCACATATGTGTGCACTCATGTATATATACATACATATAGCTGAAAACACAGTTCTATACTGGCACAGATCACTAATCACAAACGCTTACTTGGATGTATAGTCACACATACTCACACATGGCCTCATACACACCGACACATACGCAGGCGCGTACGAACGCACACATATGCACTCAACATACATACACGCACACTGATGTACATGAATAACCATGAGCGCATACACACTCGCTTCTTACGAAAATAGACTGGATTTATAGACGACTCTTAGACACGCGCGCTATCCAAGAAACGCACTTGATAAACGCATGTATGCACACATTTGCATATATGCACATGCTGACACGCAGGCGCAACGTGGTCAGAGAGCTACGGTGCCCCTTTCCCAAACACACACACACACATAGACACAAGGTGCGCATGAACATATCGTCGTGATAGCGGCATATCTCCAATAACTAAAAGGCATTCATACATGCATGCTTATACAGACTGTGATTCCTTTTCCTTGCCTCACAAACATCGCAGCAGTTTTCTTGGCGTGTCGTGCGTGTGTATACACGATCGCTGGACCATTAGAAATACCATGGAAATAACGTTGCTGAAATGACGTGTGTCGGGGAATTGTAACGCTGGAAATAGTCCTCACTTCGTGTCTCTTCCTTCTACCACTGGTAATACACAACCACTACTACGTCAGGAAACACACCTCAAACCTCTCCCCCCATACACTATCAGTCTTCATATTTCTCCCATTGTATCTAACAATCTAACTCACTCTCGCTCTCTTTCTCTCTGTCTCTCTGTCTCTTTGTCGCTCTCTCTGACTCTCTCTGCCATCCCCCTCTCCTTCCCCATCACTCACTGCTTTTTTCTTACTTTCCTGACTTTTCCAATCGACAACAACATTATCGGTGGATTTTATTTAAATTTTTTTTCTGTATTGAAATTCTTCTAGTTTTATTTTCCACGTTCTTTTTTGTTTTTTTCTCGCGGGATTTTTGCTCTGTGAAGGAGAAAGGTAGATAAGCAGACAAACATACTAACAGTCAGACAGACAGACGGACAGACAAATAAATAGAGAGATAGATAGACACATAGATTGATAAATACAGAATCTGAGAGAGGGAGAAAGAGAGAGAGAAAGAAAGAAGGAGGGAGGGAGCGTGTTAGAGTTATTTCGGCGCGTGTACAAGTGAGACAATTTAATGTAGGCGATCGATCGCTTGCTACCTTCTGCCAACAACAATAACTATAACAAGAACAAGAACAAGAACAAGAACAGCAACAACAACAGCAACAACAACAATTACAACAGCAACACATTTCATATTAGAAAGTTGTAGAAACTAATTCACTTGCAATAACTTGTTCCTATTCACTCACGTGCTTATCCGTAAAAGAGCGAAATCAGTTATTGCTTTTTGGGCCTGACGTTTTAACAACACACACACACACACACACACACACACACACCACACACACACACACACACACACACAACACACACACACACACACGTACACACACACACGCACCCACACACACACACATTGCTTTTTCTCCTATACTAAATTTTATCCATCGTTCCTCTAAATTTTTTTTTCAATAACATAGAACATATTTATTTATATATTTTTTTCCGGAAACACAAATATACTCACACATACTTATAGACAATGACGCACACGCGTGCGCAGCACTGACACACACCCACAAACAGATACACACATACATATACGTACACATATACACACGTATTGATTTTGTACAATTAACTTTTATTAGTGCTGTGTACAAACCAGGGAAAATTGTATTTTCGTTCGCATTAAAAAAAAATAGACGTATAAACATATAAAAAAAACAAGTCCATATAAAAAAAGACAACCAAAATTCCACCTCTCACCCCAAAAAAACAAACTGCATAAAATACAAGCAATTAAACAAAGACCAGCATCAGTTAATATAAGTTAATAAATGTCAAGTAAGTAAAAAGTATAATTTAATAAACAGTTGATAATATTAACTGTTGAAAATATGGAGAATGGACAATATTACAACAGCTACTAAATAGTTACAATAACAAAGCAAAAACGCGTGTTCGCACACATACACACATATATACACACATATATACATATATATTTACATATACTTACATCTCTCTCTTTCTCTCTCTATATCTATCTATCTATCTATCTATCTATCTATCTATCTATATATATATATAGATTCAAGTATTATGGTTTCTCTGGTAGACCCTTTTTTTAAGTAGAAGAAATGGCTTAGATTCTGGCTGCTATTTCTGAACATCGGTATGTGGTGATGCATTTCTTTTGCTGACCCCTCAATATTACTATTACTAGAATTTACCGTATAGCGGTCCTGTTTTCATACCGAATTCTACTTGGTGAAATTTATTGATTACTTCGTAATTAATTAGTTTTACCCTTAATTCTATATATATATATATATGTATATATAATATACTCATACATATACATACACAAACATACACGCACAGACGCGCGCACACGCACAGACAGACACACACACAGACACAGAGTCCATGCATACATAGTGCCATTCCTCCTGGAGAACAGCAGCAGTTTCTTCTTCGCTCCGTTTCTTGCCAAAGAAGTTTACAGCGAAGTTTTCTCCGCTCGTTTATCGTCGAAATTGCGAAAAGGAGAAAAGGAAAAAAAAAAGAAAAACTTTTGTCGCTAACTTGATATATTTATCAATCTACCGCCAGCCAGGATATATAATTAACTGTTTATGTATATATGTATATATATTTATACACATACATATACTTGTAAGATATAACTATTTTAAATTATATTTATATATAAATACATATATATATATATATATATACATATATAATTTAAAATCTACGACTTGTTTGCCTTTCAAAAGATGGCACTTTCAAACTTTGTTCAGCTAACGTGGACTTGTCTTGCAATGGGGATTTTCCTTCATGTAAGTATTACTTTTATGTTATTAAGCTAAATAATTTCTCTATCATAGGCGCAGGAGTGGCTGTGTGGTAAGTAGCTTGTTTACCAACCACATGGTTCCGGGTTCAGTCCCACTGCATGGCACCTTGGGTAAGTGTCTTCTACTATAGCCTCGGGCCGACCAAAGCCTTGTGAGTGGATTTGGTAGACGGAAACTGAAGGAAGCCCGTCGTATATATGATATATATATATATATATATATATATATATATATATATATATATATTATATATATATGTGTGTTGGGTGTGTGTGTGTGGTGTGTTGTGTGTGTTTGGTGTTGTGTTTGTCCCCCTTGACAACCGATGCTGGTGTGTTTATGTCCCCGTTACTTAGTGGTTCGGCAAAAGATACCGATAGAATAAGTACTGGGCTTACAAAAGAATAAGTCCCGGGGTCGAGTTGCTCGATTAAAGGCGGTGCTCCAGCATGGCCGCAGTCAAATGACTGAAACAAGTAAAAGAGTAAAAGAGAATATCTGCCACCACCCCCGCCGCCGCCGCCGCCGCCACCACCACCACCACCACCACCAAGAAGAAGAATACCAACCCCTACCGGCACCAACAACAACAAAACCAGCAATAGCAACAACAACATTAACCACAAGCACAAAACAAGTGGAACTCCAACACTTTCGGCCCCACGACCACTTCCACTACCACAATCGCCACGGCTGCCACGACTTCAACCCAACCATTACAACAACCACCATCCCCCTTATCTCACACTACATGTATTTTATTCTGTTGTATTATGATTGTTTCCTTTTTGCTCTTGTAGCAAAACATGAAAGAATGAAAAAAACAAAATGAAAATGTTGTGTTGCTTAAAATCAGAATTCTTCTTCTTCTTCTTCTTCTTCTTCTTCTTCTTCTTCTTCTTTTTTCACTTCTTCTTCTTCTTCTTCTTTTTCTTCTTTCACTTCTTCTTCTTCTTCTTCTTCTTCTTCTTCTTCTTCTTCTTCTTCTTCTTCTTCTTCTTCTTTCACTTCTTCTTCTTCTTCTTCTTCCTATCCCCTCCTCCTCCTCCTCTTTCTTCTTCATATTCTTCTTCTTCTTCTTCTTCTTCTTCTTCTTCTTATTATTATTATTATTATTAACAACAACAACAACAACAACTACAAGAACTCTTTCTAAGATAGGCACAAGGCCTGAAATTCGTGGGAGGGTCTAGTTGATTACATCGACTCCAGTGTATAACTGGTACTTAGTTAATCGGTCTCGAAAGTATGAAAGGCAAAGACGATTTCGGTATAATTTGAAGTTATAGCGTAAAGACGAATGAAATATTGCTAACAATTTTGCCCGCTGTGCTTAAAAAGAAAACATGTTTATAGAAGGCTAAAGAATCAACTTTGAATAGACTTCATGCTCTTTTGATCTTTTATTTGTTTCAGTCAATTGACTGCGGACATTTTGGTACACCGCCTTTAGTCAAACAAAGCGACACCAGAACTTATTCTTTGTAATCCTAGTCCTTATTCTATCGCCATCTTTTGCCGAACCGCTAAGTTACAGGGACGGAAAGGCAAATAGTGGTGGGCGGCCAAACACAGACACACAAACACACGCACACACACACACACACACACACACACACACACACACACACACACACACATACGACGGGCTTCTTTCTGTTTCCGTCTATCAAATCCACTCACAAGGCTTTGGTCGGCCCAAGGCTATAGTAGAAGATATATGCCCAAGGTTCCACGCGGTGGGACTGAACCCGGAACCATGTAGTTAGTGAGCAAGCTACTTACCACACAGCCATTCCTGCGCGCCTATGTCAAGGAAATGAGTCCCTGTGAAGAGTTGAAACGCATTCATCAGGAAGTATCCTCATCTACTCACACGAATATAAAGTTTCTACTTTCAGCTTAAAAGCCAGTACTCAAATTTGTAATTGCAACACATGTGGATAATATAACTAATATAACTGAGGGAAATCCCGTCTGCCCTTTATTTTAAATATCCTTATATTTATTATTGTTGTTGTTGTTGCTATTATTACAATCCATGACCTTGCAGGTGGGGCCCAGTTAGAATTTGCTCCAGGTCGAGTAGCCCATTCTGCTCAAAGGGTCCCTGAATAAGGTTTATATAAGTACGATGAACCAAACACCCAATGATTCCAGAGGTGAATTATTAAAACTCCAAAGAATTCCTCTCAACACAGCTATGATGCTCCCCCACAACCTCTGCTCGTGATCAGAGATGCACATATCGTCAGCCATCAAAAGACATGCTCAACAGATTATGGTCAAACAACTGACAAGCAAATCTGTGGTATTGAGCAGAATATTTGCTGTTGCCCATCTTCTTCTTCTTCTTCTTCTTCTTCTTCTTCTTCTTCTTCTTCTTCTTCTTCTTCTTCTTCTTCTTCTTCTTCTTCTTCTTCTTCTTCTTCTTCTTCTTCTTCTTCTTCTTCTTCTTCTTCTTCTTCTTCATCATCTTCAGGCGGTGAGTTAGCAAGTACGTCTGGACGCCGGAAAAAAATACTTAGCAGTGTTTCGTCCGTCTTTACGCCGAGGTCGATAATGTCTTTCATCCCTATGGGATCGATAATATAAATATCAGTTGAGTAACGGTATCAATGTAATCGACTCACCCCCTCTCCCAAAATTTCAGGCGTTGAGCCAATAGTAGGATTATTATTATTAATATTATTATTATTGAGTGAGAGAGCAGTTCATGCCATCAAAGTGACACTGGGGTAAAATATACGAAGCCCAATTACCCATCATGACTACCCGTCTGATCAAGTTACACCAGGCACATGCATCACAACCATATGTGCGCGACATGGTGATCTCATATCAGATAAAAGCACATGACCTTGCAGGTGGGGCCCAGTTAGAATTTTCTTCATTTTGAGTAGCCCTCTGCTCAAACGGTCCCTGAATAAGGGTTGTTTAAGGATGTTGAAAGAACCACCCATGTTTCCAGAGGTGAACTATTCAAACCCCAAAGAATCCCTCTCAACACATGGCTATGATGCTCCCCCACTACTTCTGCTCGTGATCAGAGATGCACATATCGTCAACCACTAAGGGACATGCTCACTGGTTAAGGTCAAACAACTGACAAGCAAATCTGTGGTATTGAGCAGAATATTTGCTGTAGCCCATCTTTTATACCAGACAAAACAATGTACATGATAATACTTCCAATCAGTTAAGATCAGAAGCCATGAGAGCCACTGCCTGGTACTGCATCAGGGCATTTTATTATTATTATTATATTTTATTATTATTATTATATTATATATATTATTATTATTATTATTATTATTATTTATTATCATCATCATCATCATCTCATCATCATTATTATTATTATTATTATTATTATTATTATTATCTTTATATCATTATTATATTATTATTATATTATTATTATTATTATTATTATTATTATTATTAATAATAATATTATTATTATTATTATTATTACTATGAAAATTTCTGCGTAGTTTTACGCGTATTTCTACAACACCATCTTATGCACCTCGGTGATTCTCAAGCGTGTGTGACATTTACTTATGTTTGTGGGGCTTGGAGGAGTGAACGGCACAATATTTTTATTTTGTGATTATTATTGTTGTTGTTGTTGTTATTATTATTATCATTATTATTATTATTATTATATTATTATTATTATTATTATTATTATTATTATTATTACATTTCAATCTTGTAAATCTCAGCCCCCTAAATGTTAAACTGTCTCAGTTAGGGAGCAGTCAACAAGTTGACAAAGGTCCCTTATTTCTTTCTCTCTCGTACCTTGTATAGACATGACTTCTCTTAAAATCTTTCTATGTCAAGAAGTAGACTTCTGCATGACCTGCAACCTTGAATCAACTCCTATTATATTTACCCATCCCTTCAAACTGTCCGACATACATCTCAATGTTCCGATCATCACTGGAACCACTAGAACATTCGTCATCTGCCACAACCTTCCAGTCCCCTATTTCAATGGCTCATCCGTCTCCATGTCTTCATGCTCTTTATCTTTCACTCTAGTGTCTCGTGAGAGAGACATATGAAAAGTTTGAGCCTCTTTCCTTTCTTGTCATTATTAGATTATCTTTATTCGTACTGCGGAACATCACTGGAGTACTGAGTGCAGCTTTGTTTACTTTATGTCCTGGATTTATTTTTATTGTATTAAAAGTATCCTACGTAATATGTGTACGACCCCTACCATTTCTATGTGATGCATATTTATAAGTCATATGGGTTATGATCTTGTATTTGTCTCATTGATAATTGTTTCCACTTTGGGTTGAGATCTTGTATTTGGTAAATATTTCTGCAAATGGGTTGTGGTCTTTTATTTGTCCCATGATAATTATTTCTGCTTTTACGCTCTCCATTTTGGTTATTTCTATTTTTAGATATTTAGATTTGTATGATTTCTACGTCTCTGTTAGAGTATCATACCAGCTTTTGTGATTGATACACAGTTTAGGAGCAGTTTTTTTTTTACTCTGGAAACCCTTGACCACAATATCTGGCTACCTATCCTAGATCTGCTTGTTTGTTTCTCTTGGCATATTTTATCTGTTATGGTTACTTTGACATTTTCCTAGACCTTTTCTGGTCTATATCATCTCTTTTCTATCGTTATATCGTAATGCTTGCATAACATCCAATGTTTGTTAGTTCCAACACAATTGAGGTATACCTTCTTGGTTCTTGGTTAAAAGTGGGCAATCATACATAATGCGGTTAATTGCTTCTTCCCCATTTCCACATCTACTGCAGCTACTGATTATATACTTCAAGTTTGCTTACTATACTTCATCATCTCCTTTTGGTTTATATTGGAGAAGATTTTTGTTCCTGTTCCGCTATCAGGAGACCTGGCGTTAGCGTGTCGAACAAAATGCTTTCTACTGACTTTACATGGGGTTCAAATGTCACTTATGTCGACTTTACCTTTCATCCTACCACGCCCGATTAAATGAGTACCAGTTGACCCCTATTGTCGATGCAGTCGACTAGCTCCTTTCCCAAAAAGTTTCAAGGATTGTGCCTATAGCAGAAAGGATTATTATTATTATCATTACCATTGATTTGACTCAGGTTCGTTCTCATTCACGATAGAATTTCGGGTTGCTACATGTAACCTTAGCTATCTACAAGCTTTCAATTATGTTTGAAGTGCGTCTTAATCTTTCCTGTCCCTAAGAGGTAAACCTTCTGTAAAAACTGTACAGGAAAGTCTATTCCAATGTCATTCAAACATTATTCTATACTTTTATACTTATAGTTCCCAATGCACCAATTATTACAGACACAACTTTTATAGTTTTCATAGTCCATATTCTTGCAACTTTAAATTTTAAGCAATTTTATATTTTTTTGCTCTTCATCGTCTTTTTTTATTTTTCCAATCCTGGAATCAAAAGGGCATGATGGATCAATTAGTAAGCAACTTCGCTTTTGCTTGTCTATTATTGTTATGTCTGGTCTGTTGTTTTCTTGCTTCTTATCTTTTTGAATAGGAAAATCTCATAGATTTTTTGCATTTCTCTGACTTTATTACTCTTCCAACCCGATGGTCATACCATGTGCTTCCAGCTTCAAATTCTCATTTCTAACAAAGCCTCCTGTATAAAAATTTCACAACCTTGTTATGCCTTTATTACTTATATTCTCCCAACGCCAACTTGGGACATCCTGCAACAATGTCAGCCACTGTCTGAGTTTAAATTCCACAGACTTTACATTTTTCTGATACCTTCTCCCTACACAATAATTTCTCAAGTTGTTTGTTTTTATCGCGTGATATTGAGCTGCTATAATTAGGTGCTCTGTTTCTTTCTTTTAAATGCCCTTGCCTTAGCGAAGCCCAGGATTTTGTTACGCATGTATCCTCATTGTCTTTCCAAACTGACCATGCAAATGTTTCTCTTTAATCTATTTAACATGGATTATTTTAATTTCATTCTTTCCCTTTTGTCTTATTCCACACTTGATCACCTGCTCTTTATTCACAGTCTTTAGTAATTTATCTCTGCTGTTCTATAAAGATTCTAGTTGGCTTTTCCTTTCCATCTGTACACACTCTTCATCAGCAATTAAACCTCTACCACTCCAATCTCTCTTCATGTACAACCTATTTCTTTACTACCCACAAGGGGCTAAACACAGAGAGGACAAACAAGGACAGACAAACGGATAAAGTCAATTATATGGACCCCAGTGTGTAACTGGTACTTATTTAATCGACCCCGAAAGGATGAAAGGCAAAGTCGACCTCGGCGGAATTTGAACACAGAACGTAGCAGCAGACGAAATACCGCTAAACATTTCGCCCGGCGTGCTAACGATTCTGCCAGCTTGCCGCCTTCATGTACAACCGGTTGATATCAGCTTTCGGACGATGGGCTCCATACATTGTCTACGGCTTCGGTTGAGTTTCTGAAAGTCGTCTTTGGTCCAGCCAACAATTCCAATTCCATATCTGATTACAAAATATTATTATTATTATTATTATTATTATTATTATTATTATTATTATTATTATTATTATTATTATTATTATTATTATTGTTATTATTATTATTATTATTATTGTTATTATTATTATTGTAATTGTTGTAGTTGTAGTTGTTGTTGTTGTTGTTATTGATTTTGGAAACGATTTTAATTATGTTCTCTGTCGTGCTACAAGTCGTAGTCTAAGATAACAAGCATTTCCCCTACCTACTCCTATTCAAGTCCTATTAGGTTCTTCACGTCTGTTCATACTTTGTAGTGAGAACTTTCTGGAAAAGTCTTAATCAAATAACAAGTGTTTCCGTACTGCACCCACTCCCAGATTAAGATTCATTTTTCCAAGATTTACTCCCAAATTATCTGCCTCATTTCCCAAAGCCGCGATGATAATTGGTAGAAACATGATCTTGATTTCATAAAGATTTTGTTCCATTTCAGATTTTCATACTTGATGTCAGAGTATTTTGTCGTTGGTGTTGATGTTGCTGGTGTTGATGATGTTGTTGATCAGTTGTTGTTACAGTTGTTGTTGTTGTTGTTGTTGTTGTTGTTCTTCTTCTTCTTCTTTTCTTCTTCTTCTCCTCCTTCTTCTTCTTTTTCTTCTTCTTCTTCTTCTTCTTTCACTTCTTCTTCTTCTTCTTCTTCTTCTTCTTCTTCTTTCACTTCCTCCTCTTCTTCTTCTTCTTCTTTCACTTCTTCTTCTTCTTCTTTTCTTCTTCTTCTTCTTCTTCTTCTTCTTCTTCTTCTTCTTCTTCTTCTTCTTCCCTTTCCTCTTTGTTCTCTCCTGGTCGATGAAATAAAGCACCAGGCAAGTACTGCACTCAATTTAATCGATTGTATCCCTACCCTGAAATCTGCAGCCCTTTTACCAAAATTTGAAGCAATTATCAGTATTATATATCAATCAAATTCTATTTTGTGCTGCAATTTCAATATCCTTCAGCTTCTTAGGTAACAGTTTGCATGTTGTGTCAAATATAGCCATTACCACTGGAACAATTGTCGCCTTTGTCTTCTACAGTCTCTTCATCTCTATGTACTTATATTTTGTCATCTACAATCACTTCATGGCTAGGTACTAATATTTTTAAAGTTTCTATACGGGGCTGATATAATATGACTATTGACTGACAATTGTGGAACTACTGTGTTTTATTGGATATATTCTAAATATGCATATATCTAGGTAAGCATTTGTAGGTCCGAGGTAAGAACTGGAAGAAAGCATTTGACTTTGATTCTGTCGGAATAATCAAAATTTGTGTGCTGGGTATCCTACGCATTTTGTCATTATTTTAGGAACAATCCTTGTTATTTCTATATTGCTTTTTGAAATACTCAAAGACTCACACACACACATACTTTTACCATATAACAGCTTTATTCTTCTGCTTTTCATATCTATTCTTATTTCGCATTAAAAACTTTCAAGATAATTCTTGCTGCGCCTAGTAGGCATCTTTCTGCACTGCTTCCACTCTCAGATTAATATCAAATTTTCGAAGATCATTACTTAACTTTTTTCTTACTATATTGGAGGTTCTCAAACTTGAAAATACTTTGATTTTTCTTTCCAGTTTTTTTCTTGTTATTCTTTTATCAAATGAGGATACCACGTTGATTACAATATATATATTCATCATATCATTCTTTAAAATATCTAGACTGATCTGTTCTATTTATATTTCGATTTGTAAAGGAGCGTCCCATAACAACATGATGTCAGCGTTTTCTTGTGCGTTTTAGTCAGTCCTTCCATCCATGCGACGCCATATTTGTTGCTGAATTTCTTGAGAATTATTGCAGCAGTTTAATTATGTTTACAGTTTTTATATTTCTTCGGAGATAGCAGTAAAAATTTCGATGCAATATAAGTTAGAGCCTCAACTGAGTCATTCCACATTCTATAATTTGGTAAACTTTATCCTTCTTATCCTATTTACTCTTAGGCCCTGTTCCTGTGTTGTCGAAATCATTACGACAGTCACTTCAACATTTCTTTCTTTAAACCAAAGCCAGCTCTCTTTATCATCATTGATCTGTTTTGCATTTTGGGAAAAACTCTGAGTTTTATATTTTGGAAAAAACTCCAAGTTTTATATTCTTCTATTCTACATTTTCCAGTTTATATTTGTGGGTTTTTCAAATTCTGTAAATAGTCTCTGGACAAATTTTCTTTTACGTGTCAATATCCTTTAGCTCATCCATCCTCCGCCGGGTAAAATGCTTAACGGTATGTTAAGGCGACGAGCTGGCAGAAACGTTAGCACGTCGGGCGAAATGCTTAGCGGTATTTTGTCTGCGTTACGTTGTGAGTTCAAATTCCGCCGAGGTCGACTTTGCCTTTCATCCTTTCGGGGTCAATAAATTAAGTACTAGTTACGCACTGGGGTCGATGTAATCGACTTAATACATATGTCTGTCCTTGTTTGTCCCCTCTGTGTTTAGCCCCTTGTGGATAATAAAGAAATAGGTATTTCGGCCATCTTTACGTTCTGAGTTCAAATTTCGCCGAGGTCGACTTTGTCTCTCATCCTTTCGGAGTCGATAAATGAAGTACCAGTCGATATAATCGACTTAACTCCTCCCGCCAAATTTCAAGTCTTGTACCTATAGTAGAAAGGATTCTTCTTGAGAATTTTGCTAGTCTCCTGCTTTGCCATTCTTTGCGGTTTGTGCTCATACCACATCTTGTCTCTCTCTAGCCCCAACTTTTCGCACAGTTTCCAATGTAGTGCTTTTGCTATCTGGTCGTATCGCCAAAACTTGTAGTGGTTTGGGGCAACTCAAGGGTATTCGTTCGTGAAATAGGCAATGGTTCCATCCACTCTGTTGCAGATGCGGCACAGCAGAGACACATGCTCATTCGTCCGGTTGATCCTCCAGTCCGTGGCTAGAGGTTGGTTCTGTGCTGCCAGTATAGCGACCAGGGTCTCATCATCATCATCATCATCATCATCATCATCATCATCATCATCATCATCGTCATTAGTATTATTATTATTATTATATTATTATTATTGAGTGAGAGAGCAGTTCATGCCATCAAAATGACACTGGGGTAAAATATACGAAGCCCAATATACCCATCATGACTACCCGTCTGATAAAGGTACACCAGGCACATGCATCACAACCATATGTGCGCGACATGGTGATCTCATATCAAGATAAACAGCACATGACCTTGCAGGTGGGGCCCAGTTAGAATTTTCTTCAGGTTGAGTAGCCCATCCCGCTCAAACGGTCCCTGAATAAGGGTTGTTTAAGGATGTTGAAAGAACCACCCATGTTCCAGAGGTGAACTATCAAACCCCAAGAATCCCTCTCAACACATGGCTATGATGCTCCCCCACTACTTCTGCTCGTGATCAGAGATGCAATATCGTCAGCCACTAAGGGACATGCTCAACTGGTTAAGGTCAAACAACTGACAAGCAAATCTGTGGTATTGAGCAGATATTATTATTATTATTATTATTATGATTATTATTATTATCATTATTATTATTATTATTATTATTATTATTATTATTATTAGTAGTAGTAGTATTTGAAAATACACTGCTTATTTTACTGGGTATGATGGAAAGTGTAAGCTGTCCTCGCCCAGCAATATAAGGTATCTCTTGTTTACTGGTCATGCTTCAAGAATCCTGCGTAGAATTGCTGCAATTCCAAAAATGCTGAGTTTGTAGGTGTTGTACCTTCACACTTGCAGCGATCTTTTTCAGCCATGTTGGTAATTGAATGCTGATACATCCAAGTGCACCAATTACTATCGGAATCACGTCTACTCTTTTCATTGACCACAACCATCGTATTTCCCACTTCAAATCCTCATAGTTGTTTACTTTTTCTTCTTCCTTCACATTGATCCTGTTGTTGCCGGGGCATGTTATATCGATTATCAATACATGCTCATTCTTTATTATTCACCACAACAATGTCCAGTTCCCGATGTCTGGCCATTTTCATTGACTCCTTCTGGAGTTTTTTCATACTACGTCTTCACTCTTTGTAGGCCGTTATTTCCACAGAGCTCCCAATTGATCATTCTTGCCACATTGTCATGGCATCTATTGTATTCACGTTTTGGCAACTTCGGGCTTTCGGTAACGATGAGTCACACCGTTTCACCCCTCTCACCACACATTCTGCATTGTTGCATTCGGTAGCAAGTAGTGTTGTCTATTCTGAATTTCATATAGTTGATCCTTAACGCTTGCTCCCGAGCTGCGCATATGAGTGCTTCTGTCTCTATCTTCAGGTCACTTCTCCTCATCCATAGCTAGGGGTCCTCCGTATCTGTTTTGGCGTTTACATCTCTTGCACACTGATCGTACATTTTCTTTTCCTTTCATGCTTTTCTTTGTGTTCATTTCTTGTTTATATTATTATTATTATTATTATTATTATTATTATTATTATTATTATTATTATTATTATTGTATTATTATTATTATTAGTATTATTATTATTATTATTATTATTATTATTATTATTATTATTATTATTATTATTATTATTAACATTCAAGTACAGGAATCGCTATCATCTGCGACATTTCTTTCCCCAAAGTGTATTGGCCTTAAGCCATTGTTAGAACTCACTATGATAATTATCATTATTGTTGTTGTTTGTCAGCTCAGAGTGGACTCTTATTGACCTTGTCTTAAGTCAAAGGCTTTCCTACCGTAACCATCTCCGCATTTTACGTATCTAGTATCTGTACAATTGTCCAATATGTTCTCTTTATTTTTAAAGACGATTTCATGAGGGTGTGATCTGAAGAAGTGTGATATTGTAACAATATCGAATGACAATAAGAAAAGATTCCTTGCGTAGGCTTGTCAGCCGGGCCTGTTCCAAGTATGTCGCAGAATTGTGAAAGCATTCTACCTGTACCTGTTTAAAGGACGAATATTGCTGAATTATTCTTTATTTTTCATCTTTTACCTGTTTTAGTCATTAGACAATGGCCATCCTGGGGCACCGTGTTGAAGGGTTTAGTCAAATAGACCTACACCAGTACTTATTCTATTGATCTCTGGTGCCAAACCGTTAAGTCGCAAGGACCTAAATAAACTAAGTCCGTTTCTCAAATACAAAGACACGCAGACACACATACATACATATATTTTTATTTACAAAGGTGCGCCACAGAGTTTCTCTCTAACAAATTAGCTCATGTGCTATTGGTGGGCTCGGGTCTATAGTATAAAAAAGACATTCGCTTAAAGTCTCACGCCGTGGGATAAAACTCGAAACTGCTTAACTGGAATTTGAGATACTTAACCATGAAGCTACGCTTGCAGCTGAATAGATCCGTGTATAGGACCGATTCAAATTTCAACTTTGTATATCAATCAGATCGGTCTAGCGCCTTCTTTGACTATGAATGACAGGCAGTATTCCGCCGTCTGAGAATCTGTTTGGCCTAGTGGTTAAAGTGTTGACTTATGATCACAAAATCGAGCGTTCTGTTTCTGGTCTGGGTTGCGCGTTCTGACATTGCGCGTTCTGACATTGCGCGTTCTGAATTGTTTCTAGTCTCTTCATCTGCAAGAAGACAACAGGTGATTCAGCCTTTTGTCTCTCTTTCACACACGCGCGCGCGCGCGCACCGTCTCTCTCTTTGTTTCTCTTTCTGTTTCTCTCTCTGACTCTCTGTCGGTCTATCTCTCTGTCTCTCTGTGTCTCTCTCTCTCTTTAATTTCTTCGCAGACGTCATATATATTATCAAATTGACTGGGGATTCGAGTTTCGTTTTAATAGCATTTTATAGTTGAGTAAGCTTTTAAAAGCGAAACTCGAAGTCAATTATATATCATCAATATTTACTCCACTTATTGTTTTTGTTGGTGCAGTTCTAGTTATTGGGAGGAAGTGGGACACTATCTTATCATCAGTATATCTTCCTTCTTCTCCTCCCCACCTCCTCTTCCGCTCCACTTCTCCTCCGCTCCACCTCCTCCTCCGCCCCCCCTCCGCTCCACCTCCTCCTTTTCCGCTCCTCCTCCTCCTCCTACTCGATATCATCATAGTCGTCATCGTCACCGTCATTGTCAACATATGCTTTAGTGGCAAAGACCTTATGCGCAATTCTTTGATGCTTGCTGTACCCATCTCTTTATACAGGAATTTAGCTCATTACGAATTTCTCTTGTAAGTTTTATGCCAAATCCTAGCAATATGGTTGGTTGGAAAAGATCTGCAAATTTTCTCTACACGTGCAAACATGTTAGCCGTATTCTTTTTGGTGTGGAGTATCAATATTGTTGTCTCTACAGCTCACTGTCGTTCTAACATTACCAGATTCTCCTCTGACAAAATTTTTCTATGCGACTTTAATAGCTAAATCACACCTGTAAGCCACCCATTAATTGTCAGTGTCCCAGTATCTTCCAGAACTTGATATAGATTCACTTTTGAAAGAAACCTGTAGTTGCGGGAACAACTTTGACATATGTTTCTTCCAAACACAAATCATAGACGAGAATTTCTTTTCCTTCTATGACTCGGCTATATTATACACAGCAGCTGTCATGTTTATCTTTTTTCCGGAAATCTCTTGCTGAAAGTTAGAATCTTCTGGAAAATGTTATTCTCCCCATTATTTGCTTTTACGAATTTTTCCAAAGTTCTTCTCAGGTAATACGTGTTGATCTTTACCACAAAATTTTTAGTCAACTAACCCAGGAAAAAAGGCTGTTTTCTTGGGGGAATATTGGATTTACACACAAAGTTCTTTTATGTTCACTTGGTGCATTGGTGCATTATGTAATATTCCAATGCTTTGTTGGAAAATGCCAAGCACATACATCAGTATCAACTTTATATTAGTGTAGCTCTTCAACGGGCTTAGATTTTCTGAGCGATACGTAATTAATAGCTTTTATTTTCATGACATCGGCGGTATTTTCTCTTAAAAACGCGTTTAGAAGCTTTAAAGCCTGATGCTAATTTTTCATTACTAGAAATAAACTCCTGTTACATATGCATATCCAGAAAAATCAGTTTCATCAGCAATTAATCTCCTGTGTAGCCTGCTTAACTACCTAAATTCATGAAACTCACCCCTGGATAGGAAATGGAATAGAAAAAGGCATTGCTATATTCAAATTTATTGAAATTTAAAAAAATAATAAATTAGATAATAATTCAAAAAAACCTAGACAGGTTTCAAGCACAAAAACTGTTTACTGTGCTTGTAGGTTGGTGAAAACAAAAAACGTTGGCTGCTCAAAAGAAGCAGTAATCAAAAAGTGATTTCAAACACGAAAACGTCTATTTTTTACTCAAAAAATGATGCTGAACTACAAATTCTCTAATTAATACTTTGGTTAATCAAACCTTGAACTGATATCGAGCACAAAAAGACCATTTTTACGCAAAAAATTGGTGTTAAACTGCAGAAGATGCTTTAAGTAAGTGTTAATTTATGAGTTGATAGGCAAAAATATAGCCGGGCAACCGAAGTAAAAGTGATAGGTAAAATGGAATTTTATGAACAAAACTTGTGGTCAGTAACGGAAACCGAGTCACGAAACGTAATTGTGAAAAGCGTTTGAGTTTGGTCGCCAAAGCATGCATCCTCATGCTTAATTAACGCATCGATAATTAGATAATAATTAAAAAAAAAGATTTCGAAACCACCTGTACAAAACTATAACGCTAGGTCGAATAATGTTGCAAGAATGATGCAAACGGAAATTATGATATAATGATATTCTTATGCAATACATCAACAATAGTGTGTTTGACCACCACCTTTCTGAATTATTTCAAAGACACTCAAGTGGAAGTTCTTCCTAGACTTTCTTCATTGCCCTTCCAAGTTCATCAACAAATGAATACTGCTTGCCTTCGCTGTACACAACGTGAGGTATTCCCTATAGAGGCGAGCTGGCAGAACCGTTAGTACGCCGGGCGAAATG
>NC_043004.1:63977923-63982923 GCF_006345805.1 Octopus sinensis | reverse complement strand
TACAAGTCACTACCCAGTAATCTCAAATAGCTATCATATGCCCCACTTCACATTTAGGGTTTTTTCTGAACATGGCATCAAATATACTTGCACTAATACTATTACTACAACTACTGCCACCAAGTGGCAGTAGTAGTAGTAGTAATATTACTAGTAGTGGTAGTGGCAGCAGCAGTAATGTTAGTAGTAGTAGTAGCAGCCGCAGTAGCAGTAGTAGTAGTAGTAGTAGTAGTAGTAGTTAATATAATGTCAAGATAAACATATTAAATGTAACAAGTAAATATTCCATTGAAGTAATATGAAATTGTATTGAAATGGGATAAAACCAGCTAACACCATAGCGTAATTTGAAATCGGTTTCATCTGATTACCCAATAATCTGAACTGGATGCACGTGTAATATGAAACTGCTGCACAGTGAATGAGTAAACGAAACCTGACGATAGCTTTAACGCAAATCCTAATTACGGAAGCGACTGGCCGACTCAGTCAAGCTCTCCGCCTGGCGAGAGATCTATAGTTTCATCATAGATGGGAAGCCGCGACGTACTTTACGTAACAGTGTCGACAGCATGATGAGAACAATACAGAACTTAATATTAATAGTTTTAATACCCCACACAATCGCACTGAGAATAATGAAATATATGGTTGTGAATTCGGAGTACTCCAGACCTAGCACTACATTATCTATCTAAGTCATAAGGAGTTGCGAAAGGCTGAATCCAATTTTTACATGGTAGACTACAATAGCTTCCTAAGGTCAGCTACCTGCAGTGCCACCTATGCACACTAAAACTGGTTTTCATTTTTACATCACACTGAAGTAAATCCATTTATTTCGTATACGCTCTAACCTTGTTTTGGGTATGTCCTTAGTAGTGTGCCTTGAAAGCACGTTCAGCACTTATGGCTAACGGACGTCATCCGCTGTACTGCGCATTAGTCGCAGGATCTACTTAAGGAATTCTTTGGTACATGTTCAGTATATTTTGAATAATTGATAGGCAAGACAGAGTGTACTGTAGGCTTAATTTAGCACGACGATCGTTTCGGCTTACATCTACACTGCTTCCTTTGGACTTGATACGTTATATTGTTATATGTACATTTTGCTATACATGTATATATAGATGTGTGTGTGTGTGTGTACCATGTACCCTGATGAGATTTCTTTTGCACTGTGGAGTGCATTCGATTTTATTATATCATTCCCCATCCAAAAGGGAACAATGCAGATATAAGCCGAAACGATCGTCATGCTGAATAAAGGTCCCAGTACAGTCAGTCTTCTCAATTATCAATACATACATACATACATACATACATACATACATACATACATACATACATACATACATACATACATACATATATACATATATACATACATACATACACACATACATACATACATATATATATATATAACCAAGAAAAAAGCAACAAGAATGGATCGGTAGATTAGTACAATTGTTTCATACTAAAAACATTTAATTTCAAGCTGCAAATATTACAGCAAATATAATGTCAAGTATTTGAATCTTTTGAATCTTAATTGTTTTTACGTATATATATATATATATATATACTCCGTAATGAAAATTAGACAGAATCAGATCAGTTTAATTGCGAGTTTAGTTTGTATATACTAAAATCGCTTGTCCTCCGTCAGCGCAGATGAAGCGCACATGCGAATGGAAAGCATTCCAGCCGTGATCGCGTGAGCTATTTCCTACCTATAAAGAACCTAGATCCACGTTCTCCAGTATGTCCTTTTAAATGACTATTTCGTGAATTGTGGGTGATTTAGATGCAATTTCTTACTGGATCTTTGACAACGTAGGGGCCATAGCAAACGTTTAGTTGAATAATCTTTTATAGCTATGGAGAAACAGAACGATGTTAAGGGAATGACGTATGTATACGCGTAAAAACAAAGAAACAATAAGCAGGAAACCTATATGGAGCAGAGAATAAGTAAGAATGATAGCACAAAAATAACATCGAATATTTGTATATGAAAATGTAAGAAAATTGAGAAAGTTTTTTTCCCCATATTTTCTGGATAGTGTAGATTAAATTAATCCCCTTAGCTACTTATATTGAAATATGCTGGATCAACAATATTTTATTCCCAATCTCAAATCCTTTCCCTCCCCTCAGATTATGCTCATGTTGAGGGTCTGTCTCTGTCTTTCAATCTCTTTCTCTCTCTCGCACTTCTCTCTCTCCCTCTCTCTCTCTCTCTCTCTACACACACACACATAGATATGTAGATATATATCTGTATGTGTGCGTCTGTATGTGTGCTGTGTTTGTGTTTGCATGTATGTGTGTGTATTGTGTTGTGTTTGTGGGTATCTATATATATATTTATCTATGATTCTTATATATATATATATATATATATATATATATGTATGTATGTATGTATGTATGTATGTATGTATGTTGTATATGTCTGTATGTATAAATATATATATATACATATATAGATGTATGTATATATATATTATATATATATATATATATATATATATGTATATATATATATATATAATATTATAATGTATATATATATATATATATATATATATATAATTATATATATTATATAAGGTGTAGTGGATTTGGTAGATTTGAAAGAAGTCCGTCGTATGTATATATATATATATATGTGTGTGTGTTTGTATGTATTTGTATCTGTGTTTGTCCCCCTCACCATCGCTTGGCAAACCAAATGTTGGTGTGTTTACGTCCCCGTAACTTGGCGGCTCGGATAAAGTAACCAATAGAATAAGTACTGGACTTACAAAGAATTAGTCCCGGGGTCGATTTGTTCGACTAAAGGTGGTGCTCCAGCATGGCCGCAGTCAAATAAGTGAAACAAATAAAAGAACAAAAGAAAAACAGGAAAGAATATATATATATATATATGCATATGTCTCTCTCTCTCTATATATATTACATATATATGTCCTTATACATACATTGTGCATTTTGCATGTGTATAAAAAGCATAGCAAGCAACAATGCACAGGGTAAGTGAATCTCCTTCAAATCTACTATTTCCTACTCTATTTTCATCACTTTACACACCACTCATGAAAATACATTCCTTTCTTTCAAATCAACAAAGTTTCTGAACCGCCCAAACAACATACCCTGCATAACATCAAGCAATGACTATCAGAGTAACGCCCATTCTGTCTACACTCAGCAGTAAATCCTTCCCCAGCCCTTAACTGTCTTCCTCCAGGGATACGTCATAACCTGTGGAAATATTTCATTGGTTAGAAGACCAACCCTTCAACTCATACCCACTACATACTTATCGCATCTCCCCACATCTCAAAATTAATAGAGAAAGCCTTTATTAATGACAGTCCCCGACATATTGAACCTCCCTACCACGTCAATGATCACCACTAATGCATTTGTAAGATTAAAACATCCGATGGATAATTACTTCTGAAGGCTGGTCACCGATTTGAAATTTATCTTTTAACTTTGTCGGGTACTCTAAACTCCAGTCTAAATACTGTATCCGTCTTTCATTTCTTGGTTCATCAGCTTTCTGGTAGACCCCATAGCGTTGTTCAGGGACCTCCTTCTCATCCATACACTGTCACCTTTGGTGTCCTCAAGACGTTTTTCTACTCTACACCATGAACTTGCTCGACGTAATCTCCTACAACACCTCACTGATATACAGATGATAACAGCCTTCTCATTTCCGTAACCAACAATAACCAACTTTGATCAACTTGATCTATATTGATATTTGATGTTAATTCTTTCTTTACTCCATGGGCAAAATATTTAGAAAAAACTCTCCAATCGGCTTATGCGAATCTTGTTAACTGAAATTATACAAAAATAAAACAAAACAAAAATAAAATTTTTTAAATAGGCGCAAATAGGTGCGGTTAAGAATCTCGCTTTACAATCAAGTGATATCGGATTCATTCCAAAGCGTAACACCTTGGGTAAGTGATCTCTACAGGTGCTACGAGCCGACTACTGCCTTATGAGTGCGTCTGTTAGTTGGAAAAACTGTGTCGAGATCCGTCATATATGCATATATATATATATATATAAATACACACACACACACATATATATATATATATAGACAAATATCTTCAGCTAGCAGGCCTTGCAACTCTAGACTGATGCTGGGCAAGACCCAGAAACATGCATGTCTCTAGATGCGGGCCTAGCTGTTGGGGGTGTTTGTCTCCCCTTCGTAAATGTATAAGGACACAGGAAATGTGTCAAGGCCGACAGGAAGCGTCGATGCTTCCTAGGGCTAAATAGCGGTGTGTAATTCCCTTACGGGACTGTCACGTTAAGTTGACAGTATACAACCACTCTATCGCTCCACCACCGCAAAACATATCTCTATGAGATATTTAGAAATTTAATATTTCTGATTCATATATATATGACATATATATATATATATATGTATATATATGTATATATTATATATACATATATATATTTTATTTGATCTAGTTTCAGCTCACGAGCTGTGGCCATGCTGGGGCACCGCATATATATATATATTATATATATATATATATATATTATATCAGGTCATTAACAATAAAATGGCCGACTTTGAACAGAAAGTTTATTCTACTTTATCTCAACAAAAAGCAATGCAGTTAATCAAAGTATGCATCTAAATTATCAACACGATTTTGCCATTTTATCGGTAGCTTATTTATGCCGTTAGCGAAGAATTCTGGAGAGCAAAGGGCGATGCAATCAGGAAAGGCTGTTTTTGCATCTTCTTCAGATTTAAGGTTTTTACTTTGGAAAATGTTGTCTAATGTCTGGAAAACGCGATAGTCAGTTGGTGCAAGGTCTGTTGAATATGGTGGAGTACTTCTAAGTTCAGTTCCTGTAACATGAGTAGCATTCTTTGTGCAACATGTGGTCGAGCATTGTCTTGCAAGAGAAGTGGCCTGTCTTTATTTATTGACCAA
>NC_043004.1:63968043-63977823 GCF_006345805.1 Octopus sinensis | reverse complement strand
TGTATATATATATATGTATAAATATGTATATATGTATACATATGTATATATAACCTTTCTCTCTCACATACACACACATCAGCAACAGTACTATCTCTGTCTCTTCACATACACACCACACTTTCTGTGTCACATACCCCATCGAACACACGCATACACACAAATACTCACACACACGAACAGGTGTACGTGTGTGTGTGTTGCCCATATATGTATATATATATATATATATATATATATATACTTATGATTTAGTTGTGATCTGATCATAACCGCTTCTGACACAGAGGATTGGGAGCCCTTTTAGGCGTTCTATTTTCCTTGCTGGAAGGGTTCCGAACCCATGAGAAAAGAGGGGTTAGATGATGGTAGTGGTGTTTTCAAAAGGACTGGCATGTACAACCTGATCACCTCTGCCGATCAAACATCCAACCCATGCGGCCCGTCGCGACACTGATTCTGCAGAACTGGGTTGGGTATGAAAACCAACTTTAAAGTATAAATATATATGTTTTTGAATTAGCAATGCTGTGTTCGGTGAAGTCCTATTTGAAGTGAAAATTAAATTAGCTGTTTCCTTATGGGGTTTTCCATTTGATCAATATTTAAAAAAATCGATAAACCGATTCCTTATAGAATTTCCCACTAAAATTTGCTACACACCATTTTCAACCATAACTTTTACCAATTTTGATGTATTTTGTTCAAACATGATGCCAGCGTTACTTAGGACTCATGGGATCTTTGAATGCTTTAAGTTCTTCAAAAACGAAAAAACGAAAACACTCGATGAATGGAATAAATCGATAAAGTGATTCCTTATGGGATTTCCCAATCAAATTGTCTGCAACTCATTTTCAGCTAAAAGTTTACCAATTGATTAGCTTAATAATCCTAACTTAATCCCGAGCAAAGCCGGGCTATACTGATAGGTATAAAAGTGAGAATGGTTAAGATTAAACTCACGATACTGGTTGAAAGTATTGATAGAATAGAAGTACATGTACTCAAGATCGAAAAATATGCCAGTCAAAGCGGATTAAATGCACAAGCCTCCGATATCCTAGTGGCTTAGAAGTGTCAGCAGAAAAGCACCCAGAAGTCTTGACCTGGATGCAGCCCAGTCTCTTTAATGTGCAAGAAGCTATGGGCCTAAACTCTCTCCTCAGCGGGGTTTCTTCTTTCTAGACCATTTGCTATTGACTTACCAGGCTTCTGCTAATAGTTAAATTTACAATAGGGTAACATCCCTATAATAGTAGTATTATAGGTAAAAGCAAGAATGATGTCTTCTATTCATCTTCTCGGAATGCTTATAGACACACACACACCACACAAACATACAGACACACATACACAAGCACACACACACACACACTTACACACACACAGGGAAAACCCACAAAGAAAAAAGAGTAGATCTGCACCAAAAATTGTCCAAAGGAGCAAATAAAAAACACGAAAAACGACATACTTCATTGTGCCTTTCATCCCCTTTCGATCTATAATGTAACTACTATTTAAATACGAATAGTTGTTTTAATCACTGTATTCCTTTCCCTAAAATCTACGCTTTCAGCCTGTGATTCATAGGGCTGAATGTATGCACAATACATGCATTCATTTACACACGTATAGATACATAGTTAGATATATAGATAGATACAGACATATATATAGATATACATATACACACATGCATTATATATATATATATATATATATATATATATATATATATATATATATGTATATTTACACACATGCATATATATATATACATGTATGTGCATGTATATATATATATATAATATATATATATATGTATATATATATATATACATGTTTTAATGTGTGTATGTATGTATATAAAAACCTAAATGTCACAGGTTTATGAGAAAGAAATGGGCAATTAAATGTAGATAATGCTTTTAGGGAATGGAGATAAGATGATTATATATATAATGTAGTATATATATATGTATATAAAGATATATATGTATATACATATATATATATGTATATACATACATATATATATATATATACATATACATATATATATAATATACATACATACACACACACGCACACACACACACACACATATATAGATGAGCTGACAATTTTGCTTCGTATGTTATTATATATATATATATATACACTACATATATGTGTGTATGTATGTGTGTGGTGATGTGTGCGTATACATGTATGTGAATGTGTGTCCTTGTATGTAAATGTATATGTATGAGCGGATAGATGTGTATCATGTCGCGCACTATGCTTTTATCGACATGTTAGTGAAAAATTGCCCAATGTCTTTTACGTTAGGATCGAAACCAATTCCAGATAACTGCAAAGTGAATTTAACTCACACGCATACACACGCTCGCAAGCACACATACAAAATACACGCGCGCACACGCAGACATATATATGTGTATGTGCCATAAACTCACATCTGAAAAATAAGGTTAGCAACAACATACACTCTATAAGGCATCTTGAAATAACGTGCATTAAATCCCCTGAGATGTACAGCTCGTATTATTAGGAAGCGATTCAGAGAACATTCGAACAGCGATACTGGAAAGAAAGTTACTTTCATTTTTTATATCACACACTAGATAAGCACATTGGTTCATTGTAGATATCATATCTGCTCATCCCAATGATATGATGCCTAAACCATTAACTGAATCGATCTGCATTTAAGGATACAAACCCAGTGTCAAGTGTAACCTTTTATGTGATAACAACAATGAACAATACATATTCTTTCCCCTACTTAAATTAGTTCTACACTCTCACACACACACACATTTGTATTTCGTCTTGTACATATGCGGATGTAATATACATAGACATACATAAGCCTATATATATACATATATATATATATATATATATATATATATCGAGAGAGAGAGAGAGAGAGAGAGATAGATGGGGAGGGAGAGAAAGAAAGAGAGGGAGAGAGAGAGTGAGTTAGAGAGACATATACACATACATATTTACTGCTACGGTCGGGTGAACAAGAACGTGAAACTTCGAGAAATAATCTTGTGAAGATCTTGCATCTTGAAATGAAAGTATATGTCTGTCTATCTATCTATCTATCTATCTATCTATCTATCTATCTATCTATCTATCTATCTATCTATCTATCTATCTATCCATCTATCTATCTATCTATCTATCTATCTATCTATCTACCTATCTATCTATCTATCTATCTATCTATCTATCTATCTATCCATCTATCTATCTATCTATCTATCTATCTATCTATCTATCTATCTATCTATCTATCTATCCATCTATCTATCTATCTATCTATCTATCTATCTATCTATCTATCTATCTATCTGTCTGTCTGTCTATCTATCTATCTATCTATCTATCTATCTATCTATCTATCTATCTATCTATCTATCTATCTATCTATCTATCTATCTATCTATCTATCTGTCTGTCTGTCTATCTATCTATCTATCTATCTATCTATCTATCTATCTATCTATCTATCTATCTATCTATCAGTGTATGTGTGTGTGTGTATATCCTTTCACGTCTTTCAGTCATTTAACTGCGGCCGTACTGGGAGACAGCTTTGGAGGGTTTCATCGAACACATTGACCCTACTCCTTACTGTTTCAGACCCTGTACTTATTATATCGATTTATTTGCAGAACCGCTAACTTATGGTGATATAGACAACCGACACCGGTTGTCAAGTGGTAGTGGGGATCAACAAATACACCGATGCGTATGTATATATATATATGTATATATATGTTATATATGTTATATATATATATATATTATATATAGATATATATATATATATATATATATATATCTACATATATATCTATATATATATATATAGTTATATATGTGTGTTTGTATATATATATACGTATTATATAAATATATAATATATATATATATTATATATATATATATATATATATATATATATATATATATATATATATATATATATACATATATATATATGCATGTATATGTATGTGTGTGTGTGAGTATAATGTTCACGACAGTCTTCTTCCATTTTCTGTCTACCTACCAACTTGCACAAATCTAAAAACAAATTAAAGCGCTACCTATATTCTCACTCCTGTATTTAAATCCATTTGTTAGAATTGAACAAAATTTTTACAGAAAGATGGCAACAGTTATATGCGAGCATTGTGTAAAGAACGTGAGGTTACGTAAAACAACACAGAAACCATGGCCATTTACCAAATTTACATAAACTTTCGCTGTCTCAGATTATTAGCGTGGTGTAATTAAAACATGTAAACAAGAAAATAACAATGTAATTGTTTGATGTACAGTCATAAACATAAATGAAATAGTAATAAAGAAATAAACAGGATCAAAACGATAGGTGAGCTGGTTACTAAGTGATATATAAGCCTTTGCTTGAAATAATATGGAAATAATTTGGAAAATAATTGAAAAAGGCGCTGGTCCATGGATCATGCTTGTTTCTGGATCTCTTCTAATGTTATACCAGGGGATACGTCAACCATTGCCTGTTATCCTTGCTCCTAAATTGGTATCCATTCTCGTAAACTGGTCGCTCTAGAATACTGCACAAATTTTCTTTTGAGTTCCCCTGACTTAATCAGGATAACAGGTGGGCCGCTTCATTTGCCGAGGTCCACAGAAGACTAATTATTGCAAATATTCTGTAGCTTTCTTTGCTGAGTGCAAGGGTGCATTATCTTGCATTATAATATATATCATGCAATATATAATATACATTTTTGCTTTTTTAACCAAGGTTTAATATACTCCCTGAGAAAGGCTATATAAGCATCCGCATTCATTTTAGCACCGTAAGACGCTTTCTAAGGATCAACCATAATACCTCCAATATTACCTGCCCAAATCACGAAACCTCCTCCCCTTCTTGGCCTCTCAAGCGTTCATGACGATCTCATCCATTTACAACCCATCCCTTACTCCAGTCATCAGGTCCATCAAGATTAGCACAAGTTTCGTCCATAAACAAAACTTTTGAAAAGTCGAACTTCATGTTACCTTCTGCTTCAAGTTACATTTCAGACGATTTTGTATGTGTATTTTGTTTAAAGAAGACTTTTAACTGACACGACTAGTTTACCAACCTTTTTCAGAAGACGACATCGGGCAGATCTGCCAATAAGCTTGTACGATCTAGGTTCTTTAAGAGATCGGGATTGATTCGTAACACAGAACAATGAGAAACAAACCTGACTGACTCTCTCACGTATCTTCGTAGGAGATGAAACAAATTTTTTCAGAGTTTGGTGATGTTTCCCAATCATTTCAGATATTTTTAATGCTGATTTACATTTTGCAAGTTCAGAAGTAATAACAGATTATTCTGAAGCGGTTAAATCACATTTGGGACCCATAATTACGTGGTTATAACACAACTCGTAAATAATTTGTAACACTGACAGTTCGTGGAAATCATGCAAATGGCCGTGGTTTATTTAAACTTGCTCAAAACCACGAATATAGCAGTTGCCATTATCTGCGGAAATTTTGAATTCCAACGAGTTGTTTTTAAATAAAATTTTAAAACCAGGTTACGTTGTTAATAATTTGAAACGGTGTATATATACATGTATGTATGTATGTATGTATGTATGATGTATGTATGTATGTATGTATGTATGTATGTATGTATGTATGTATGTATACGTCTGTATGTATATGTATGTAAGCGTGTATGTATGTATATATATATTATATATATATATATATATATATATACCCTCCCCTCTTCACCGTTCCCTCTCTCTCGCTCTTCCTCCTTGACTCTCTCGTCGCTGACACGTGACGAAAGGGAATCTGTCTTTCTGCCAATTTCCTTCCTAAAGACAACACGTGCTTATACCTGTCTCCTCAAATAAGCTCGTCTTACTACCGTTCATAATAATCTTTCTATCGTCTTGGCTTAACAACCCTCACCGTTTGTTTTTATTGTCTTGTTCTCACTGTTGTTGTTATCACTTTCACCCTCCGCAAAAATCCCAAATTTTATTTAATTTGCTTTGCGGGAAGGATTGTTTCAAAGAAGTCGCGTATCGTCCTTGCCTTCGAATGCGGAATAGATGAAACAGGGACAACTGCTGAAGGGGAATATTCTTTATGTTGCCTGTCTCGTTTCTCTGTTTGTTTTTTCGTTATTCGAAAAAAAGTTCGTTTTCCATGTTTTTGTTTTTATGTTTTCGCTTCTCATTGTGTTCAACGTTTTTTTGATGTCCTGTACCCATATATTCATGTATATATACATATATATAAATATGTAAGTATGTACATATATGTACGTATATATGCATATATTTATATGATATATACATATATATATATATATGTATATATATATGTGTGTGTGTGTGTGTGTAGTACGGATTGACGGATAATTAGATGTGTGCATAAATGTATTGGAGGCAGAACCATGGCTTGTTTTTAGCATTTCTTGTATGTGTTGCATACTGAGGTTGGCTGTATTTAAAATTAGGCAGAACACTCAATGAAAATTCTGATGTTGGAAGGAAGGCATGCGCAAGCGTAGGTAACTGTCTGAATATCTGCTGCAAGATGCGTCTGTCGTTGCCACATCTAGTCAAAACCTATCTAGCAGGACTGAAAATCCACATATGTATTGCTACAAGAGAACAATCAAGCAGTAGCATTGCTCCGAATTGAGTTGCAACTATCATTTATGTATGTATGTGGGCTTGCGTGCATGTGTGCAGGCGCACGTGTTTGTATGAGTGACTATTTTTGTATGTGTGGATGTATGAGTGTGTACATGTTTATTTGTAATTGCTAGTTTATACTGATGGATACAAGTATGTCAACATTATTAACAGATTAACATAGGCGCATCTCATTTGCTCTTTGTAATAATACTTTTAAAATATATTTTAATCTATATAGCAGAAAATCTAATTTCTAATACTTAGGCAAAAATAAATTTTCTAATATAACTTATGTTTATATTTAGCGAACTAGGCAGGGATAAATTCAAAACTAATTTCCAGGAAGACAAAAAGGAAAGAAAAAACGAGGTGCAATAGAGACAGTGATAACAAAAATGATAACTGAAAATGACTGACGATGCCAGACCGATGGCTAATGTCAAGAGGTCAGAGTAAATCTACATGAATGGAAGAAACTAATATATTTCAAAGCTGTGACTGAAGTGTAAAACAATAAACGGGCAAAAAGAAAAGCCGAGGCATATAAACAGAAGCTATTAACAAGCTTTCAAATCGTTGCTTTGGAACTGTGTTTGTGACAAGGTCACAAGAGTGATAAAAAAATAATGCTATTTCATGAAATAAATGAAAAATGAATTTAAAAGTTTTTGGCGTTAGTAAATGGCTAGACTAAGATTTTTCAGTATGATTGCCTGCTTTATTTTCAGCATATCTGAGGAGGGATCCTGTTTCCAACAAAGATACACGGCTGAACTTAATATCATATTACACCCTTTCACAACCGATATCCATAATTTAACCCCCACCTCCTTACTGCCCACAACGGCCAGTTTTGTTGGTTATTCTCCCATTTCACAGTTAGCCTCGGCAGATTTCAACCACCTCCCTGCTGTATTCTTGGGATATTCTTTTGCTGGTAAAATTATATTTCATTTAATGACTGCTGTTTTTGTAAATGAAGTAATGTTCTCATTCTTCTAGTAAAAATACGTAAGAAACGGCTGTAACGAACTGACAATCGCCTGTTATTATCCATTTGATTATAATGCACCAAGGGGATTTACGATTTGTCGGATACCCTAGAATATATCAACAACGTAAAATTAAAAATATGCATGCGTTGGACCAGCCCTTGGTACTAGCGTTGGTCTTTTCTATGTACGCAACCGGAATATCCTATTTGATACTTATCAATCATAGGCCAGCACCACAGGTTTATCCAACGGTACCTGGTGCATATCTTTTCAAGTACCCGATTCTATTTGAATCCTTATTTTACTTTATATATATATATATATATATATATATATATATACATATATATATATGTATGTATATATGTATCTATGTATGTATATGTATGTATGTATGTATGTATGTATGTATGTATGTATGTATGTATGTATATATATATATATATATATATATATGTATGTATGTATGTATGAATATATTAAGCCTCGTCCTGTATAGGACGACACAGTTGGCAAATATATATTACGGCGTATACATACTTACATACATACATACTTATATATGTGTGTGTGCGTTTCCGTGTTTGTGTATTCTTGTGTGTGTTTGTGCGTATTCTGAAGTAAAACGACAGCAATTAGAAGACATATGTCCAACGCTCAAAGGATTCTGTCCGTGTAGCACTCTTAATGAATAAGAAAATATATGGGCACAATGCAAGAAACTGCAGTGTGGCGTTAGGGGACCAACTGTCAGTTAAACTGACATGCATACATAATACACACTTCATTTCATCGTATTCGGAAGGGTGATATACAAAAATAACTGTGACAAAATTTGAACTCATAATCTAGAAAACCGGGCAAATACAGCAAGTTAGTTTTGTCAGACGCTGTAACCATTTTTTTAATGTGTGTGTTTGTATTTTGTGTATATGTGTGTGAATGTGTGTGTGTGTGCCTAAGATTGTTCTCATGGTGTTGGTTTGTTTGCGGACTCATAACTGTAGCTGTTCGGTGATACAGTTGGTAACATAAGAACCCGTTTTTAAGAATATAGAGACTGGGTTTCATTGTTCAGGTGTACTGCAGCATGGTCGCATCAAGTGACTAAAAAAAGTAAAATTAAAAGCTGTCCTGGACGACGCATAAGGATATGAGAAGCACAAAATAATGAGCGTTAACTAAATTTCCATTATTATAAATAAAACTCAAAATATGCAACATAAAAACTATAGTTTTGGCTATTAGTAAATGTCTCGACTAAATTTTGGGTACTACTATTTTTTAAATCTCACAACGTGAAATATTCAGCAACTGTACTTTGTAGTAAAGATAGTTTGCGAACATAACATGGCAGTCCTGGTTTAGGACGAATGTTGCTGTAATTTAGATCAAGTCGTATAGCCAGCTGGAGACGATGTCTCCTGAGACTAAATTACATCAAACATTCGTCCTAAACCAGGACTGCCATGTTATGTTGGCAAGCAATCTTTATTATAAGTTTTGGGTGTTAGTGAATGGTTGAACTAAATCATTTTTAGTATGTTATTGTTTGCTTCATTTTTAACACAAGGTACCACTAGGGAAGGCAATCCTTTGGACGCTTTGAACTCATAAACTAAAATTCCTTCGCTTAATACTCTGAGATATGTTGTCTCATGCTTTACCTGATACCGTGCCAACCCACAAATACTTATTTCTAACATAGAAAAAGGGACTGTGCATAGCTATGTAATAACTGCTTGCAATAATTTCAAATCAATTTTCTTGGTTGAAACTTCATTATGCAGAAAATGGGTTGCTATCTTGATATTTTATTGTTGGTGCGTTCTTTATATATTTTTCTCTTTTTCACAAAAATTGAACCTTAATCTCACATGTCATAAAGCTAATATATTGTTCAGACAATCTCGGACCCGTTCCAACACAACATTCTCACATACACAGGCATTCTGTGCGTATAAGAAAATAATGAATTATAACACTATATATATACATACATATATATAAGCATTCATATATATGTGCGTGTATATATATATATATATATA
>NC_043004.1:63920543-63963043 GCF_006345805.1 Octopus sinensis | reverse complement strand
TTTTTCTTCTTCTTCTTGAATGAGTGAGCCCAGTACACCCATCATGGCTCTAAGGGTACACCAGGCACATGCATCACAACCATATGTGCGTGACATAATGATCTCATATCAAGATAAACAACGCATGAGCTGCAGATGGGGCCCAGTTAGAATTTTCTTCAGGTCGAATATCCCATGCCGCTCAAAAGGTCCCTGAATAAGGGTTGTTTACGAATGTTGAACAAAACAGCCATGTTTCCAAAGGTGAATTATTCAAACTCCAAAGAATTCCTCTCAACACGAGGCTATGATGCTCTCCCACTACTTCTACTCGTGATCAGAGATGCACATATCGTCAGCCACTAAGAGACATGCTCGACTGGTTAAGGTCAAGAAACTGACAAGCAAATCTGTAGTGTTGAGCAGAATATTTGCAGTAGTGCATCGTTTATATCAAAGCAAAACAATGTACATGAAAACACTTCCAATCAGTTAAGATCAGAAGCCATAAGAACCACTGCTTGGTACGGAGACATATACAGGTTGTTGCTGGGGGTATCATTAATGTTCCAGATGTTTATTTCTTGTGAAATATAATATGTCATTTTCATATCTCGAAGTCTTTGCGGAGACTACTTGCACTGTGAAGTACGAGGGTAAGTCAATAGTTATCCGCACTTTCGCCAACATTTTTCTTAGGTCAACTGTAGTATTTTCAGCTCTTGCTAAAATAAAGTACATATGTGGTTATATAACCGAAGTTTAACTTCATTACTCCAGTAATCTTTCTTGTGTTACGGAATAAACATAGCCGCTCCGCTGTCAGTATGCGCCAAGGAAGAACAGAAATGAGTGGTCCAATTTTTCTTGTGTCAGCGGCTGAAAATCATCCCAGGCTTTTGGTACAATACAGGGGAAATGCTTTGCTGCGAGACTGTGTGTCTGAGTTAGTCAAAAAGTTTAAAACTGGCCAGACAAGCTTGGCGTACGTATAAGGAGAAGGATGCTCATAAACCTCCACTATTGATGTGAAGATTCACAAAGCTCAAAAGATGGTTCTGGCACCAACGTGTGACCATCGATGAGGTGACAATTTATTTGCGAATTAGATATGGTTCTGCATACAAAATCATCCACAAACTTCGCTTCCGTAAAGTTTGTACGGGAAGTGGGGCAAGAGAGCAATCGCGTGGATTTGTCAACGATTACTCGACCGCTACAACAATGAAGGTGAAACTTTTGTGGAGAGAATAGTCACAAAAGAGGTGATCTAGGTCCATCTCTTTGATCCAGAATCCTAAAGCCAGAATATGGAGTGAAAACACCCAGAATCGCCAATGAAAAAGAAATTAAAGACTCAACTTCCGCAAAGAAGTTGATCCTAACCGTTTTTAGAGGACGTAAAAGGGTCTATACTGGACTATTACCGGGGAAAGGGGTCTACAGTTACCAGTGTAGGTTACAGTAAAATGCTGGCAACAAACTACAGCCAATAATTCCAACCAAACGTGAAGATCTGTTGTCAAATCAAGTGTTATTGTTGCACATCAGTGCACGCCCATATCTGGCTGCCCTCACCGTTGAAATTATGGACAAATTGGGTTTGGAGTTGCTGTAATAACCTGCATATAGTATACATCTCGTCACTTCCACCTGTCACCTTTTAGGACCACTTAAACATCCTTGACGATGATGTCGATTTGCTACAGACAAAGAAGTACAGAAAGTAGTGCTTAAATGTCTGTCTGACCAGCCGAAAACCTTCTTCGATGGAATAAGAAAGCTTGTAGAGTGCTGGATGAAGTGCACCGAAAAGCAAGAAGACCATGTCGAAATATTATGTAATTGTTCAACCTCTTCTTTCGTTTTACTAAATTACAGAAATTACAATTTGTGTAACTTACCATCGTAAAACTCTTATCTGGATGTGCTTTATTTTCATTTTTATGCGTATATTTTCGAACCACTTTTCTATTTCTTACCTTGCTGTACCCCGGCACCAACTGTTTCTGGCAATATATACGCCTTTTCAATTACCCTAACATTTTATTTCTTTCTTCATAACTTCATATTTCATGAGATTTTCTCCTTTATCTGCGATTCTACACTCCTCAGAGTATGCACTGTCTATGATCAAGCACCAATTTTCTCCCTTATCTATCAGCACTATATCAGGTTCCTGATATTCGATTCCATGATCACATTGCATCATGAAGTCCCATCTATCATTTTCTACGATTCTCAAGCTACTTTCATGCCTTTTTAAATCCAAACTTATTACATAGTTTACAGCGAACTATAGTTACGGAATTCATATACCCTTTCTAGTATTCTCCCTTGAGCCAATTTGCTGCATATCACAATTCTTTCCAGTTTTGATGTTCTGGGTTATCTATACTCTATCTCAACTCCTTCACACAGCTTAGTGATGCAACATTTCCTTAAACGCATACGTTGTTTCAAGTAAAATCGCCAACTGTATACTTCCAAAGATGCCTGGAAGTTCCAATTTCTGATGCCAGGGTTTTGTGTTCTTTGAGATGGCTTCGAAGGCACCGATTATGATATCGTTCAACTCACTTTTGTTGCTTTAGGAATACGCACCGCTTCAAACAGCAGATCTTGATACTTTCCAGTTTTCTTTTTCTGTCTTCACAGTATCGCTATGTTAATGAAGACCCATTCTTTGGTCTCTTACCGAAGGAGAATGATATATAGTCGATTATATTGCCGATTATATTGTAGGTTGTAATATCCCATGTAAGATTCAATTGAGCATTCTATCCAAAATTTCTTTGTTCAAAAGAATGCAATAAATATTTGTGTTTTTACAGCGGGAGTGAGAGAACAAGGCTATTGAACAGAAAAGAAATCCTCATCTTCATCTTCTCCCCTCCTCTTTCTCCTCCTCCTATGAGGAAACAGGTTTTTTCAATATGATTTTTCACCACAATATCTGATCTAAGATAACTAAAGTTGTCCCGGACTAATGAACCTAACACGGATTTAGTTCGTATTTATAAATTCAGAAAACGACATATTTCCTGATGTGTGCTGGTATCTGTGAACCTATTATAACTCGTATATGCACGGTGAACATATGCATATGACCCCGTGATATGCACGGAAAATCAGAACGAGGACACCCATATTCATTCTTAATTCGTTACAGCAGACTCGAGCGTGAATATGCTAATCCTCTGTTGTATTTCGTCACTAACACAGCAATTTCGAAACACTTGGTTTCCCAACATCCCCTTACCCTAATGTCCCGACATCCCCTTACCCTAATTTACCCATTAGAGTAAAGAGTTGTTCTTTAATGACAATGTACAATGGCGATTGCAGTATTCGCGTTCGAAGACGCCGGAACGTATGAAAAATGAATATGTATGTCATCTTTATTATCCCCGCTGTCGACCGTGCATACGACACTTTATTTATACGTTCATTTTACAATTATTATTCAAGCGTTTTAGAAAGATATTTAAATTTTACTTTTTTGGAAACAAAATTTAATTAGATTCTTTCTTTATTTTATGACAAATTTATATACTGTTTCAGCGTATTTTGATATTTTATTTATCTTTGAATTATATTATAAATTATAGAGTTTATTAAATCAGACCTTAGCTTACAAATTAATTTGCAATATTTAGATTTAAATACTTAGACATACTGACTAAATCTAATTTTAAATAATATATTCCTTTAAGCATTTTCTAATTTCACGTGTAGCCAGCTTAAAACTTTTCTACTTCATGCAGATGTTTGCTAGTTGTCTAGTGGCAAAGTTCAAAAGCAAATTTCATAGGAGTCAAGAATGAAGTGCATTTCTTTTTCCTTAGAAGAATGATTTATGCATTTTAAAATTTATTCTGCAACTCAAATATATTTAGTCAATGATAATCAAAAAAATACTATTTAAAAAGAAGCGTCTTTACTCCCACTATTCACGGTAAATGTAATACGTTAACGATAAATATTCTTTTAATATAACCTTTTTGTATAAAATGTTGGATAGTTTAAAGAATAATCAGTATACATTTGTCCAGTTTTAAGTCGGTGGTGGTAGATAATTTTATGTGAACTTCATGCCTATTTATATAAGAATGCATATATATATATATAATATATATATATATACAGGCACAGGAGTGGGTGTGTGATAAGAAGATTGCTTCCCAATCACATGGTTCCGAGTTCAGTCCCACTGCGTAGCACCTTGGGCAAGTGTCTCCTACTATAGCCTCGGACCGAGCAAAGCCTTGTGAGTGGACTTGGTAGACAGAAACTGAAAGAAGCCCATTGTATATATATATATATATATATATATATATATATAAATATATACATCTGCTATACATATATACATTTACTATACATTCGCAGCCTTTATTACTCTTTAATTATTTTCCTTCTGACTTCTCCCCATCTTCCTTCATCAATTGTTGTTGTCCTCTTCTTCTTCTTCTTCTGTTGCTGCTGCTGATACTACTACAACTACTACTACTACTACTACTACTACTACTACTACTACTACTACTACTACTACTGCTGCTACTACTACTACTACTACTACTACTACTGCTGCTGCTGCTGCTGCTGCTACTACTACTACTACTACTACTACTACTACTACTACTACTACTACCAATTCTCTGTATCGTCATGCTCATCTTTTTCTGTTACTTCTTCAATCTCCCCACAAACTCTTTTTGCCCCTCCGGCTATCCGTACAAAAATTTCTTTATACGCCTACGATTCAGTTACTTTGATCCACCCACAATAACTAAAAATCTATTTAAGGCTTGAAAAATCAAAACTGCTTTCCATTTTAACGGCCGAAACTATGCATAATAAACATTACTGCATGTGTATTTATGTGATAAGATAAGTACCAGCTGAACACTGGGGGTGATGTATTCGATTTACGCACTCCCCGAAAATTGCAAGCTTTGTGCCAAAAATTTAGAATCAATATATATGTGTGTGTGTGTGTGTGTGTGTGCATGTGTGTGTGTCAGCGTGTCTCTCTGTGTATGGAGGGGTTGTATCACAGTAACTACCACCAAATTTTTGACTATCAGGGTTAACACCACTCAATGAAATACAATATAATAAAGTGATATTGAAGATTGAAAAAAGCTCTTGACTGATATTTCTAGCATGAAATGGCTACTGAGACAACCTCGTTCGTTTTCTCTGCCGCAGATGAATTATTGTTGCCCAGAAAAAACAGACTTTTTTTTTACATTTCTTCATATCAAAGAGCGATAATGTATAGTTGCTAGGTTCTAATGGCGAAGTTATCAGTATTAGAGTAGCATCGATTCCTAGAATTTATATTTCATAGGATTAACGAACGATATGCAAACTAGTTCTATTGATCCCAGGGATTAGTGAAAACAAAATTAGCCGATCCTTAAACTTTAAACGATATTATCGATTTTGGTGAAATTGTAGCAGTAGTAAACGACTGCTATTGAAAGGCAGATCTCATTTACCGACTTCATGGAGCACTCAACTCTCAACATCATATATTACATTCTTTCATTGGCACAATAATTTATATTCACGATAAAGGAATATAACGTCAGTGAATTAAAAGAGTCGTTAGAACGTCAGACAAAAGGCCTTGAGTTATTTCTGCTGTTATTTATGTGGAGGCGCAATGGCCCAGTGGTTAGGGCAGCGGACTCGCGGTCGTAGGATCGCGGTTTCGATTCCCAGACCGGGCGTTGTGAGTGTTTATTGAGCGAAAACACCTAAAGCCCCACGAGGCTCCGGCAGGGGATGGTGGTGATCCCTGCTGTACTCTTTTACCGCAACTTTCTCTCACTCTTACTTCTTGTTTCTGTTGTACCTGTATTTCAAAGGGCCAGCCTTGTCACTCTCTGTGTCACGCTGAATATCCCCGAGAACTACGTTAAGGGTACGCGTGTCTGTGGAGTGCTCAGCCACTTACACGTTAATTTCACGAGCAGGCTGTTCCGTTGATCGGATCAACCGGAACCCTCGTCGTCGTAACCGACGGAGTGCTTCCCCATCCATGTTCGAATTTAAATATCGCTGAGATTAATTTTACCGTCGTAGTTTTGAGCTCGATGAAATAAAATACCAGTCATGTGTTGGTGTCAATGTAATCAGGTAAAGCTTTTCCCTCCAATCTAAGTTTTATTATCATAACAATTATTATCATAAAAATTGTGGTATTTCATCTGTCTCTACGTTCTGAGTTCAAATTCCGCCGGTGTCGACTCTGCCTTTCATCCTTTCGAGGTCGCTAAAATAAGAGACAGATGAATACTGGGATCGATGAAATCGACTATTCCCCGCCCCCAAATTTCAAGCCTTGTGCTTTTACTAGAAAGGATTATTATAAAATTGTGTGGATAATCAACTGAGTGGTGTTCATATATTTCTCAAATCATTAGTGCTATAATTGAAAGGATAAAGTTATAAAGTCAAGCCAAAAATGGAAATCGAGCTGCATACGTAGTCGCCTAAAAGCTTCCATTTGCATTGCTCAACATGTTGGTCTCTTTGGACATCACATATTCATGGGAAGAAGGAATAGAGGCAGTGATAGGTGATATAGATAAATTTCCTAACATTGGAAATAGAAAAAAGAAAAAGTGTCGGACACAAACTGTCTCAGTATCGATTTGCGTTAAGCATCTTGTGAGTTAAACATAACCTTGTCCCAAGTTGTAATAAACTTATTGTGAAATCATCTTCATTGGATTCATTGTTTCGTGTGTTTCTATCTTAGATTTCCGTTAATGTGCTTGTCTTAAATTAGTTAAGTTCAATGTGACATTGTTGACATTATTTCGCTTTAATCTTAAATTTCTTGATTTGTCACGGGATTGCGTGCCTGAGTCAGGCTGAATTAGATCTAAGTTTCCTTTAATTCTCATGTGATCTTACTCTAAATTTGCCATGAGCTTGCGGCGCATTTGCTGTGAGCCTGCATTAGTTTGCTCTGCACTTCTCGTGAGCTCGCTATAGGCTAGTTACGAAATTGCTATGAGCATGTTATGAGGTTGTTCTGTGTTTGAGACCAGGTTGCTATGAAATTGATACAGACTTATGATGAACTTGGCATCAATTTCTCAAGAGAATGTTATGAGTTGTGTACTTGTTTTAACCTGGCCGTGACTGTGGCATGAGTTTACACTGGACTTGTGAACTTGATTTGAGTGAGTTTACTGTAAACTTGCTGTGAACGTGCTGTAAGTCTGCAATGTGCTTGTCATGAGTTTCCTATGAGCTTTATTACACTTCACCATGTGTTTTCTAAGAGCTTGTTGTGAGTCTACTGCAAGCTTTGCGTGAACTTATCGGGAGTTTGCTTTGAGATTGCAATGATCTTGATATGAATACGTAGTAAACTTATTAAAAGAGACTACCATGAATTTTACAATCGTTCACCGTTTGAGCTTGTAAATTTACTTTATTCTGAGTTTGCTTGTAGTCTACTTATGAGCTTCCAGTCAGGCTACTGTGTTATTACTACACATGCTTTACCAAGGATGGTATATTTTCACTTCTACGTAATTGATTTCTCAACGATAAAACTCAAGATAAGCTTATAATTCATGGAAAGAGTTCCAGTATATTACCAAAATGTAATTTAACTGATGTGACAAGTTCCTAAAAGAGCCCGATGATGTAACTTGCCATGAAGAGTGAAGAATCTATCGTTTCTGGATCAGGCATTTCATGAGAAAGATAGATAGAGCGAGAACTAGAGAGAGAGAGGGAAAGAGAGCGAGAGTCGGAAAGAACAAGGAAGAAAGAGAGAAAAATGTTTTAGTGCTCGCTTTGTCTAATGCAGGTTATCATTATTTCCCAAGGAAAATAGATTTCACATTATTTTAGTCGATACTGGTGTAATGAAAGGCAAACTGAAATCTGTCCAGATTTGAACGCTTATCTCGGAATAAGTAGGTAAAGTAATGAATATAATAAACATCCGTTCTGTCATTCTACTAACTCATTTATCTCTTCTACTCCCTATTCCATACCAAATTATAAAATAGTGTATATATATATATATGTATATTATAAAATATATATGTATATATATATATATGTATATATATATGTATATATATATATATATATATATGTATATATATATATATCTATATATATGTATATATATATAACTATATACATATGCATATATACATATATATATATATATACACGTATTTATATACATATATGTATGAGCATACGTATATGAAGATGTATATATGCATATATATATTTACGTACATATATCTGTATATGTGCATGTGTGTGTGTGTGTGTAGGTGTGTGTATATGCATGTGTATATATATATATTACGTATTTGTGTGGGTGCGATTCGCTTTACGAAAGCAAAAGAGAAAGAAATTTTCACAGTGAGGAGTGGAAAGAAGACACACAGACACACAGACAGACAGATAGACAGATAAATAGATACACTAATAATTTGGCAATAAAGCAATTCTTTGATTTATGAACAAACGACAGATAAGAATTTAATCTTTGCCAAATCGCTTTTTGGCGCCACTCACATAATTCACACGCACACATATATCACTTAAAACACGTACTCATACATACTCGTGACACATCCGTCCGCATGCACTTGTATCACATTCCCTCATGTATACATGCGGACGTACATGAATATGTGAATACATGCGCACATGACCATATAGATGTATTTATTTTACATGCACTGCGCACAGGACATCCACACATATGTATACACAAACTAAAACAAATACAGCTAACCATGTACACACAGACATACACGAGTCCACATTCACCGCTCACATACTCTTTCAGTCTATCAGGTTTTTATCAGATAGGCTATTTAAGGCCAAAATCGTAAATTATTGTATTAAGCCCGCCATAATTGCTATCGTTGGATAAACAATCGTAACATACTAAATCTTGTTGCGCAAAAACATAGGATCACTTTATAAATACCACACCCACCCACACACATACGCACAAACTTGCACACATATATATATGTATATATATATACAAATATGTGTGTATATATATATATATGTGTGTGTGTGTATATGTGTATATATATATGCATATCTATCTATCTATCTATCTATCTATCTATCTATCTATCTATCTATCTATCTATATCTATCTATCTATCTATCTATCTATCTATCTATCTCTATCTATCTATCTATCTATCTATCTATCTATCTATCTATATATATATATATATATATATATATATATATATTATATATATATATATATATATTCGCCTTTAGTCGAAAAAATCTATCACAAGACGTATTCTTTGTAAGTCTAATACATTAACTATCGGTCTCTTTTGCCGAACTGCTCGGTAACGGGGACGTAAACACACCGACATCGGTTGTCACAAAAATACATACATACATATATATATATATCAGATGAGCTTCTTTCAGGTTCCGTCTACCAAATCCACTCGCAAAGCTTTGTTCGGCTCGAGGCTATAATAGAAGACACTTGGCCAAGGTGCCACGCAGTGTGACTGAACCTGGAACTATGTGGTTTGGAAATAAGCTTCTATATTTCATGAAATTAGCCATGAAGGGGACAGCACAAGGTGGGGACAAAAAAAAAAACGAATTGAAAGAATGAATTAATAAAGTATGGAAGATGACTTGAAGCCGTTCGGCCCAACCTCCGAGCGACTTCAGTGATCTGTTAATACAACATTTTTAAACACTAGTTTATAATACAAATATTAGCGGCAGCAAATTATCATTCCTCCGAAGAATATTTACATTGTGCGTCTTTAAAATACCGTAAACCCTTACTTTTTTAGGTATTGAGGTGGTGTCCAGTTTCTTGACCCAGCACTCATAGTCACGATTTTCCTCAAAGTCCTTTAATCTCGATATCTATGCTGAATCTGCCACTACACAACGAAGGTACTCGGGCATTCCTTTTGCTCCTCATACATCCAGCTTTATGATACTGTACCACGAGTCTATTTTGTTATCCTCTTCTTCATTTTCACCACTGTACACTATAACACATTTTTCCAAGTGTCGGAGAATGGGAGGCTCCTGTGTGTTCATGCTTGTGCTTATGTCAGGCAGGTAGTGGAGAAGGCTGGGGCATGCAGGGAGTGAATGGAGTAGAGTGGGTGTGGGTGGGTGCTGGGTGGGTGTGGGATGGGGGTCGTCCTTTACAGCGTGTGCCTTTTTTCCCTCTTTCTTCTCTTTTTCTCAGCTGTTTCCCATGCCTTGTCCTCTCCACTTCTTCGACGCTGGTACCGGTCTTTATCTGTGGTGCCGCTTCACTCTCCTTTTCTTCAACCTCCACGGGTAGTAGAGCACCAGCCACATTCCCATTCTCTTGTCTCTCTTTAAATTTCTCAAGTGGTGGCGGAGAATCCTCTCTAATGTGGTCTTTTAGGTCACATTTATAGCGCCGCGGAACCCTCTCTTCCTTTCTAACTTTTAATGTTGCCTCGCCGACTGTGGTGGTCTCGATCATCTTTTCAATGTCTTCTTCGGCAACTTGCACCATCATATCAAGGCTTTGTCCTTGCTAGTTCCTGTGGGGTGTTCTGGTGGCCTGGAGGACCAACAACCTCTGCTCCATGCCTAACTGTATGGCAGCTACCAACCAGGCTACATTCACTTCAAGAGGTATTTCCTCTACCCTAACCCTGGAAGCACGTCTCCCAAGGTATACGGGTAGCAGAACCACTTCATCAGTTCTCAGCGTTGTTGTTGAGTGAAGCCTGGCGATAGATACCTCCTAAAACCGCACCTCCACTGTTCCAAAATTTTCTACCACTGGCGAGGTATGTAATTCCATGCCAGATTGGTTTGAGAGCCTTTTCCACTTGAGCCATTGACACAACTTCAATGTTCCTGGCTGCTATCGAGTGTGTTCTATAAATTATAGTCTTCTCATTTTTCTAATTTAACACTTTCACGTCGTTCCCCTCCCTTTTAAGTATTTCCTTGAACTTGCTCAGCTCTTCTAGGTTTATTTCTTCAACTTTTTCTTCAGTCGCCGCCGCTGCATAACTCTTCTCTATTTCCTTGTCCTTCGTGTTCTCAACCAATTTCTCAACCAGTTTCTCCTCCGACGAATCACGTTCTAGCGAAGAAAACACATCAACTTTTCCCATAGATAGATAGATAAATAGATAGACATACATAAATATTCATATGTGTGGTGTGTGTGTGTGTGTGTATAGGGGTTGGACAAAATAATGGAAACACTTTAAAATTTCAAACAAGTTTATTTTAATATAGGGTAGGACCGCCTTTGGCAGTAATTACAGCTTGAATTCTACGAAGTAAGGACTAATACAAACTTTGAATTGTTTACAAAGGAATTTTTGTCCATTATTCAGCTAAAACCGTCTCCAGTTCTTGTAGTGATGATGGTAGAGGATATCGTCTGCTTACATGGTTTTTAAATGCACCATAAATGTTCAATAATACTGAGATCTGGAGAATGTGGTGGCCAGATAAGGTGTTCAACTTCACTTGAATGTTCTTCGTGCCATTCAGTAATAACTTTAGTTGTGTGAATTACTGCATTATCATCCTGAAAGATTGCGTTTCCCTCCAGAAACAGTTCCGCAACCATAGAATGAACTTGATCAGATAAAATGCTTAAATAGTCTTGACTATTAATTCTGCCATGAAGGGAAACCATTGGGCTGGAGGATTTCTACGATATAGTCCCCCTCCAGATCATCAATGATACTCCTCCATGTTTAACAATCAGAAGAATACCGTCAAATGCTACTTTTGGTTGTCGCCACTAGTATACTCGACTGATGGTCAGAAATAAGGTAAAGGATGACTCGTCTGAGAAAGTAACATTCTTCTACTGCTCTAGAGACCAAATTCTGTAGGTTTTTACTCCACTCTCAACGCTTTACAACGTTTGTTTTTGAAAGCAGTGGTTTTCTGATTGCATCCCTTCCGTGAAATCTGGCTTTGTGCAGCCCCCGATGACCAGTTTTTGTGGAAACTGGGTTCTCCAGGTGGTCATTAAGCTCTACAGTAATTTTGAGAGTTCTATTTTTGTGATCGTTTCTAACAATGCGCGTAAGAGTGCGACGGTCCTAATCTGAAAGTTTTGGTTTTCTTCTAGAGTTTTTTTTCGATGAGGAGGTTTCTCTCACTCTCCCAAATTCTGTCATTACTTTCGAGAGAGTACTTTTTGATACACCTGCCATACGAGCATCAACAATTTGACCTCTTTGAAAGTCCGATAGGTCTGTCATTTTAATGAATTTTAATTACCTTTTTCGATGATATCTGAACAGAAACAACAATTTTAGCAAAGCATATTAAGTAACACTAATAATAAATCCAAAACCATAAAAATAAACAATCTTTTGACTGTTTTATAGATATGTCCAAATTATGATGCTATGATGCTAGGTGTTTCAATTATTTTGCCCAACCCCTGTATATACATACAGTATATATATATATATATATATATATATATATATATATATATATATATATATAATGCTGAAAAATTCCAGGCCCTGCGCTACCAGCATCCAAAACTGAATATTAAACTTACAGGATACACCGGTCCACAGGGAATTTCAATCCCAGAGCCTAAGTCTGTGAGGGACCTGGGTATTGACAGGAGTGATGATACCTCTTTCCAAGTGCACATTATCAGGATGGCGACAAAGTGCAGACGACTGGCTGGGTGGATCCTAAGAACATTCAGAATCAGAGATAAGGAAATCATGATGGTCCTCTGGTGGACATTCGTCCTCAGCCGCCTGGATTACTTTGCAATAGTTCAGCTACTGGGAAAGGTTGAAGCTGCTAAGACTCTACTCTCTGGAGGGAAGACGGGAGAGGTATGCAGTAATATATGTCTGGAAGATCCTGGAAGGAATTGTGTCAAAGTTTGGCATTGTAAGCTACACCAATGCTAGAACGGGACGACACTGCATAGTGCCAAAGATCCCAGCAATGCCATCACGCTTCAGGACCAGCTTCTGAACAGCCTGGGTTTCAATGGCCCACAGCTTTTTAATATTCTCCCAAAGAGTCTGAGGAACTTGCACAAAGTAGATGTAGGGGTTTTGAAATCAAAGCTGGACATCTTCCTGTCGAGAGTCCCAGATGAACCTACCTCACGGCAAGAGGTACAAATGAGAGTAGCTATATCAAACTCCATTCTTCACCAAGTGCCACATATTAGACGAGGTTCTTCGCAATAACAGTGTAGCACAGAACGGCGGTGCATCAGCATGGCCGCAGCTCTGAGCTGAAACTAGAGAAAAAAGAAATATATATATATATATATATTCAAATGGCGGTGCCCCAGCATGGCCACAGCTCGTGAGCTGAAACTAGAATCAATCAATCCTTACACAAATATGTCTGCGTTCAGGTTTGATCCACAACCGACTGCTTGACAGCCGCTGTTGGTTTATTTACGACACTTTGACCTAGTACTTCGGCAGACAGACTGATGGCAGAAATACCAATCTTAAAGAATAAATACTGGAGTTGATTTATTTGTCGAAGACGGTGTCCCAATCCGACAGCAGTCGTATGAATGAAAAAAGTACTATATTATATATATATATATATATATATATATATGCTTTATAACAGTCCATGCCAGACATATTCTCTGCTTTCTTTGTACTGATACTAGATAAGTTGTTGCTGGTCTTTAATTCAACATTTCTGTGTTTCTTGGAGGAACTCAGGACAGTGTGTCACTCGCCATTAGTCGTCCAACCATCACAGCATTTCTGGGGTTAAGAGAGTGAATGACGAAGAAAGAAACGATAAACAATTTACTTCAGAACATGACTGGTTATTTGCTTATCGACCCAGATAAATTAAAAGCAATGTTAGCCATGACTGGTTTCGAGCTGAGACTGCAAAAGCCGGATTATTTACCGATAGACATTTATTTGACGCTCTAAAGATTCTTCCGAAAGACCGGCTAACTAAATCTCTAGACAACACAATGTATGCATACAAACACTCACATGCACATAATTACATACATACGCACACATATATAAACATATACATACACACACATATATAGCATCATGATCTTAAATTCCTGTTTTCGGCTGAAGAACGTAGTGACGTGAGACTCGAGTCGCGAGACAAACTTTTAGCTTCAGTTTCCATTAGAAGACCATGTCCTTTAGAACATGTATTAAGAATTCCTTTCTCATTCGTTTGCCATAACACAATGTACACTCATAAATATAGATATAGATACATACATACATAGATACATGCATGCATAGTCTATACGCAGGCCCGGGGTACTTACGAGTCTACCAACTTGCCGCTTGAAGGTGTATATCAATAATAGCAATAAACAGTGATAGTACCAATTTCACTTCTTGGCTAACAGGTAAATGTTGGCCAACAAGCCATCAAAAATAACAAGACCATTACCAACACCGTTTTCTTACGAGATGGTTAGAACAGAGAAACTTAGAGAAAGCAGGTGATTTGTGCAGAAGGAAATGATTCGCCTTAGTTGTACCCCTGGAGGAATTTTAAAATGTAGAGAGACGTACACAGCTTTACAAGTTCCTAAGCATTTACAGTCTGCGTGGAAAGGTTAATGCATGTGTCGGAGAAGTACTGGAAACAGGAAAGATTGAGAGACTGACTGAGAGAGAGAGAGAGAGAGAGAGAGAGAGAGAGAGAGAGAGAGAGAGAGTGGGTAGAATGAGAGAGAATGGAGTGAGTGAGGGAAAAACAGGCAGCGATAACATCTGGCTCCCGTGGAAGCTCCGGAAATGAATATCTGTCCTGGTATCGTGGAGTGGATCATGCTGAAGTCTTCCTAACTACCAGTAATATCTGAGCCCCATCTATATGATTATATGGAAATAACATAGAACGTAGAGAGAGACAGAAAGGCTGATAAAAGGAGATAAGAAGCAGAATGATCTATGAGAGCAAAAGGTGTGTAAATCCTCCATAAAAGAACCTATTTTGTGGAAGAATTTGATGTTTACAATCATGAGAACATACAAGTTGTAGCCCAAAACTGTGGCCCAACTATCTGCAACCCAGCATTCTGCAGCGCAACAGGCTGCACCTTGGTAAGCTGCACTAATTTTCCTCTTATCTTACTGGTTACATGAAAGAGGTCACTTACAAGAATGCTCGTTGTTCTCGTTTTGCAACCACTCGATGTTGAAGGCTAGTTTGACCAACAAAGTATAACAGCAATCGAGGGAATTGGCTAGGACCGCGAACCTGCTCAAAGATCTGCTTTGAATTGTATCGATTGTTGCTTACGAAAATTCCTTTCTTGAGTAGTCAGGAGAGGTTGAAAGATCAGTTATTCTATGTAACATAGATCGCGTTCCAGGCAAGGCTTCTATGCATATCGACGAAAAGCTGAATTATACAACAAGGAGTCGAAAAAATCTAATATATTGCCATTATTTGTCGTCTTCATGTTTTCAAGCAAATCATGTCTGCAATCAATTATGAATAAATACTATTTTATCGCTTCCACGAGGAAGTCATAAAACTGTAGACAAGTCATTTATGAAGATGACGTTTTTTTGTTACATGTATTTCCGGAATCTCTTCAAGTACTGCTGTAATGGCTACAATAGAAACAGAGGAGATGGGCAACAAAAAACAACGATAAAAAAAGCTTTATTGAAATCATAGCTATTACTCTATTTTATAATACAATAATTGAAGTTTAAGTACAATAATGGTTAATTACCCGTAGTTGACGCTATAATGTAAACCGAGTGCGGACATTTTAAGTAAGTTTATAGGCCTATTTGATATTATAATAATGTTTGTTAATTATACAGAAGACACCGAGACAATGTAGCTTAAAGTTACTGTCATGGCGGCTGTGTAGTTGAAAATATCCCTTCGTAATTACATGGTGAAGCGTTCGGTGATGCTGCGCGGCATCATCAGCCGATATCTTCTGTTAGAGTATGATAGAACATTTCTGTTGTTTACCATATTTTGCAACTGTAATTTAATAGGGAAAAAAATGATAGATATAAATATATATATATATAATTATATATGTATATGTATATATATATATATATATATATATATATATATATATATATATATATATAATATATATATATATATACACATACACACACACACACACACACGCACACATATATATATATATATGTATGTATGTATGTATGTATGTATGTATGTATATTGGTAGGCGTATGTGTGACTGTGTAGTAAGAAGTTTGTTTCCCAAACACATGCCTCTGGGTTCAGTCCCACTGCATGGCACATTGGCCAAGTGTCTTCTACTATAGTATCGTTATAGCCTCAAGCCGACCAAAGCCTTATTTGGTAGACAGAAACTGAAAGAGCCCCGATATGTGTGTGTGTGTGCGTATGTATGTGTGTGCGTATTTTTCTCCCACAACCGCTTGATAACCGATGTTGGTGCGTTTTCGTCCCCTAGTGGTTCGGTAAAATAATTTGATAGAATAAATAAGTACTAGATTTTGAGAAACATAATTACTAGGGTCGATTCATTCGGCTAAAATTTTTTCAAAGCGGTGCCCCAGCATGGCTACAGTCTGACTGACACAGTTAAAAGAATGAATAAAAGAATATATATATATCAATATATAAAACAAATAAGAAAATGGAGAGGATAATCAATCGACAAACATCAGCTTGTAAGCATTCACTTGGATCTATTTATTAATTAGTTACAATCATATGCATAATTAATAAAAAAAAATTAAGCAAATTAACAAACAAATAAATAAATAAAGATAAGAATAAATGAGTGAAAAATTAAATCCTTACAGCTGTTTCCACTTTGATGGTGTCTAACTTGTCAAGGTTTCCACATCATACCAGTTATGCACAGGGATTGTACAAAGGTTGAACAAACATTGTGCAGGGGTTTTGATTATTTATACATATGATTGTAGTTAATTAATTAATTAATTAATTAACTAATTAATATACCCAAATGAATGTTTACAGACTGATGTTTGTCGACTGATTATCCTCTCCATTTTCTTATTTGCCTTATAAATTCTGGGTAAATTTCTGCTTTACCCCCACTCACACCTATTATCCAATTGTGCTACTGTCCTGCAACAGTAAGCACTTGGACATAAATACGTAGGTATATATCCAGCAGTATACTAGATATTTATTATCCCTTAGATGGTTGTTTAACCTCTAACTCATATAAACATATATCAATATATATAAGTTTTAGTCTCTTCCCAAGCTGTTACAGTACTGAGTCGATATTCTAGACGGAGAAGATTGGATCCTTGGTATTATGCTGTGCCATCCACTTCGATAGTTTCTCTAACTTTTAATTCCAAATTTGGGAGCTAAATCTTTCAGAATCTTTCATACGTATCTCACTGCATATCTTTCATCCTTTCTCTCTAGAGAATAGAGATTCAGTTCTCTTAGTTTCTCCCAGTAGCTCATCGGTTCAATCTTCTGACTGTAATGATGATGGATTGCCTTTAATTCCGCCATCAGTCTGATGCTCTGCAATGACCATAGTTGCATAATGTTACCATTTAGGTAACATGCACACAAAATGTGGCATCATTATTCATGTGGATTCCCACACCACCCACCAACTCTGACTCTGGAATTGCACAATACCCTGGTCCTCTGAATTTCCATTGTAGTCTCTTTGTGGGTCGATAGTGGAGTTCTTGAAACATTCCAGCCTTGAACTGCATGTTATTTTCATCAGCCCACCTGTATATCACATTCAGGTCCTCTGCAGTTTTAGGATGTTATCAGGGTCGTTGACTGCCTGCTATACTTTTTATTAACAGCATAGCTGGTGAGTGTCGCTGACTGTATGGCTGAAGGTATTCCTGAGTGAGCCACAACGCACAGTAGTACTCATGTACAGTTACTTGAAGGAAACTGCTAAAAATTGCTGTTTCCTCAGAGAGGGCAGCATTGCCTGAACTTTTCTGACCTCTGTCTTTTAAAATGTCATGCAACCACATTTATAATTTTCCAACGATACTAAAGTCACGTAGTTTGTGACATATCATCCGACGATCAGGTTTGTCGAAGGTCTTGGCAAATTCAAGATATATCACAAACACATTTGAGTGATTGAGCTGTTGCTTCAGTACCCATTCATAAATGTCTAGTAGCTGTGTGAGATAGCTCATCTCTGGACGGGAGTTGCATGTTTGTGAGTAAGTTATTTTCTTCCAGGAACGTGATCAACTTCCTTAGGTCACAGAGAAAGGCTTGTACATTTTAGCAATTATTCTACATCCTCCTGTATGAAAAGGACATATTATTTCTTCTTTTAACATTTCGGTAAGTTGATCACATGCAAGGATAGTTTGAAACGGTTTCTGCAGTGGCTTTGCAAGTGTTTCCTTGCATGTCTTTAAAAGAATAGCTAGAAATCCATCTGGTGCCTTGGCTGAGTTCGATTTCATCTTCCCAATAGCCGATATTATAACTTTCTCTTTTATGCTGATGTAATCAATGGTTGCGTCTTTCCTATATAGATTTGTGGTGTTGAAGAACTCATGAGGCTTGCTTATTTGTATGTTTTCCAATGGGGAGTTGAAGACACTCTGTAAATTGTTTATTTAGCACTTCACTTATCCTCTAGGAGTCTCCAGCTATTGAGCCGTCTTCTTAAAACGATGATCCTACCTTGTAGTGTATCGAGGCATACGTCTTCGCAAATTTGAAGAAGAATTTAGGATTCGTTTTTCTATTTTCCACCATCCAGGATTTTGTTTCTTTCCTTAATCTTTCATGGAAGAGTCTGAGTACGCCTCTTTGATGAAGGACATATTGCACCCATTCAGTTCGGAAAAATCTGTGATTGCATACGTGAGTGCATGATTGTGTGTGTGTGTATGTGCGTGAGAGAGAGAGAGTGAGTGAGTGAGTGAGTGAGTGAGAGAGAGAGTAGGAGAGAGAAAGTGAGTGAGTGAGAGAGAGAGTGGGAGAGAGAAAGAAGGGGTAAATTGTTGTGTCGAAACATGTCTCTTTTTGACAAAAACACAGCCTATCGATTTGACAGAGATCGCTAAACTATGTTCTTAAGCGTCGATGTAGTCAATCAATAGACACGGAGGTGGTGATGACGCAGAAACGCCTCATTAGAATGACTAAGATCATTTTGAAATAGTAGTTTGTAGTTGCCCTTGATATCATTATGAATTATTTTTCGTACTGCATAAAGGTTGGTTCTAGTGCTATACACTTTCCTACTAAAACAGAGTTCATATCACTTAGGAATGTCGTAATACAATTTCTTAACTCAAATATCGCTGCAATTATCCTGAAAGAAGTCAATAGCAAAAGACCCCATGTCACTAAAATGGTAGCTGGAAAAATTCTTTCAAGAAATATCTGAAAAACAGTTATACATGGATGAATTTTAGATATACGACTCCCTTTTCGAGTGGGCTATAATATCTTACATCATAACTTGAAAGATTACGCCAGGTGACGCTATTAAGTTAGATATAACCTAAGCTACAATATAGTCATACTTCCATACGCATATACATAACATACATAAATGCACATGCGTACAATGAGATGTATATATATATATATATGTATATATATATGTATATATATATATATATTATATATATATATGTATATATTATATATATATATATATATATATATAATATATATATATATATGTACATATATATATACATATATACATATATATATATATATATATATATATATATATATTCAGATTTGTGAATATATATTCAAACATATGTATGTGTGTGAGTGTGTGTGTATGCATGTATGCATGCATACATATTTCTACCTATGCGTGGACGTGTGTGTATCTATCTCAATACATATAAATATCAATATGTAATTATGTTTGTGTGTGTGTGTGTGTGTGTGTGTGTGTTAGTACATGTGTGCGTGTACATCTGTGTGATTCCCTCCTCCGTCCCAACAAAAAAAAAATTCCCACCTCAGAGGTAAGAAGCCATTCATAGATGTATTTCCGCCTACCGACATAGGCAGACAGAATGTTTTCTAAAGAAACCACACAGGAGAATTAACTTAACAGAAACCCATTCTCACTTGGTTAACTATATTGATTTCTTTAGATTTAAGCTATATTTCAGTCTCTGGCAGTTTTCCTTCTATTCTCTTGCTATATTATTCTTTGTGCTTTTTTTTTTAAAAATACATTTTCTTTTTTCTTCGTTTTTATTCTATTCTTCTTCCTTTTCTTATTTGATTTTTTAAATATATATCATCATCATCATCATTATTATTATTAGATTTTTTTTTCAATAAATTCTGGAAATTGATTCTTCTCGTCAGAAATCTCGATAGTTTTTTTTGTCAATAGTAGAGATACTTGTCTAATTATCAAAAGCCGCTATGTCCTCTGCAATTCTTGTTAAGTATCTATTCTTCCAAAAGACGAGGCGATAAATTGCTGAATAGAATAGTGGAGTAATAACAACAAACTCAAAAACAGCAGCAACAACAATGATAGCGTTGATAATAATAATATTAATAAGAGTGGGGATAATAAAGAAAAAAAATACGAATAAGAATGGACGATAATGGTGATGATAATGATAATAATATTCAACGAAAGAATAGCTAAGAAGAAGAAGAAGAAGAAGAAGAAGAAGAAGAAGAAGAAGAAGAAGAAGAAGAAGAAGAAGAAGAAGAAGAAGAAGAAGAAGAAGAAGAAGAAGAAGAAGAAGAAGAAGAAGAAGAAGAAGAAGGAGAAGAAGAACGAAAGAAGAAAATATAAGTCGAATGAATTTTATCGTCTCTAATTTATAGCTCTGTTTCACACGAAGATTCTAAGAATTAATCTTACGCGATAAAAATGTATGAATAAAAAAGGAAGACAAAAATATCGAATTTCAGGACAGATTTGTCTTTAGCCACAGGCCGGTTTCCATCCAATAATTTAGTGTACTGCATGAATCGTTTGTGATATGCTGGCTTTGTATTGCGTGCTGTGTTGCGATGCTTTGTATTTATTCTGTTATGTGATACGCGTTGTAATAAGTGTTGAGCTTAATACTATACTCTGTTGTTATATTGAGTTGTGTTCTGCCTTGTTGGCGTTTCAGCGTACCTGAGTGCTTAGGAAGTTCTTTTCACAACTAAAACGTCTCGGTTCGATCCTACTAAGATACGTGGATTGTTGGTCAGTGTCAATTTCTATGGAATCCAATTGGATAGACTTTACCTCTTGTGCAAATGTACAGCCTTGTTACACACTCTGATTGTGCCTGATAATTTCGTTAGAAAGTTACATTTGTCTGTGAAATACTCGGCCATTTGCACGTTAATTTGGAAACAAGTAATTCAGTGGATCAAGCCATTGAATCCTCATTGTTGAACGCCGGAGATCCATCCATCCATCCATCCATCCATTTTTCCTCCCTCCCATCTGTCCGTCCGTCTGTCAGATACCGCTTGCCCGTCTCCATATTGACGCATTGTTGAATCCAGTTCGTACATGTCAAACTGTTGTAGACATTTGAGTAGGCGTGCAATGCTTTTGCACCACCCCTCGCCTATCAGCTATCCGCTCATATCAGCTATCCACTCCTATCAGTTATCCACTCATATCAGCTATCCAATCGTGCACTCAAGGTGACATTCAAATTGCAAACTGTCACAGATAAGCAAGATATTCCGAGGAAAAATTCTAACTGCCTTAAGAAATCTGGCTACCCCATCCTTGTCAGTGCATAGGCAGCTAATAGTCTGAAGGTAGAAACTTAGCTTCTGTTCACGTCCAGAGCCAACAGTTTACTGCTCGAGTCACGAAAATCGATCGTGTCTCGAGACACGTGTCTTTGCAAATCAGCACTGCTACACTTCTTCCTATTGCAGGTCGGCTCAGGGATGTGTATTTCTCACAAACTCGTCAAAAATTAGGGTATAGTACATTTTAGAAATCCTGGTCTGTCTGATGTCTATCTCATTCACAGCTAGTGAGCTTATGTCAATCAGTTTGCGTTGCTACTTCCAGGGTAACCATAGGCCACATCCTCTTTTGTAGTCTGATCGTAAAGCAAGCTGCCATGTTGGAAAGGAAGAAAGGGAGGATCACCTATCTTCGAGGTTAGGAAATAAGGTAACCTACCTCAATTCTATTTCTGTTGGCAATCAGGTGTATCAAAATCCTTTTTGTGTGTGGTTCGTTAGCGAAATTCTGAAGTAGACTGTTCAAAGCCGTGATGCTGGAATTCCTAAAGACACGTAGGGAACTTTTCTCATTCTCCAATATCTATCTATTGGCAGCTTTACAGCTTTCAGGTACTCTGAGACTCCCACTTTGCTTTGATTGAAAATCTTCTCTCTCCCAATGTCTTCATTTGTAATGCACGAAATACATTATATGTTTTCTACTTTCAAATCCAAGTTGCAAGTACTTGAAATTTGTTGTAATTGTGGATAGGTTTGTGCATTCTAATGTTGTTCTGCTTGTTGCAGGATTTATGTTTTTGCTTGCTGGTTTTCTTGTTGTGTGATCATTAATGCTTCGTATGTTTATTTTCTATGTTGTTGTTGCTAGACTTAGCGTTGTTTGGGGGTCGATGTAGAATTGGGAGCAAGGGCATAATTCCTTGTGTGTGTATGTGTGTGCGTATGTGTGTGAGTGTGTATGTGTGTATGTGCGTGTGTGCGCCTGTGTGTGCTCGCGCATGTAGAACTGAAAGAATGGGAATAAAGAGACAAAGAGGGAGCTGAATTGAGATATCCTTTTGTTATTGCAAACATTATCAGCCATCTTATAGCAGCGAGCTAGTAGAACCGTTAGAGAATCGGAAAAGATGCATGGTTTCCGTGTTATGTCTTGAGTTCAAATTCCGCTGGGTCAACTTTATAGGTGCTGATGGTATTGTGAAAGTTGGTACAGACTTTCTTATCCTAGCATTTTATCGCCGCAGTTAATGTCGCTCCTGCATCTTTAATTGTATACTGTTCTTATTGTTGTAGCGATTGTGTCGGAGGTAAAGACTTCTTCCTATCTCCCTTTCTATTGTAGTTGTGTGTGAGGAAAGCTTTAAAACCGTCAATTCTTTCATATAGGTGTCTGCCTCCCCACCCCGTAATTAGTTGTAGTTTTGCCCAATTCGACAAAAAGGTGCTCAGCATCTTTTCCTGATGGTTAGACTTTACAAGGTGGAGGACCACCACTGTGGTCTCAAAATGGTTTTCGCCTCGTTTTCATCACATTCAATAAAGTCTCGCTCATCTCCAATACTATGCATGCCAATATTCGCCAGCGATCTGGTCCTGACTGGAACCGTGTTATTGTAAACTTTATCGTCTCTCTTTCCAAATAAGTCAGTAAAATAGATCGTACTAGTACTTAATTTTATCGACTCCGAAAGGATGACAGGCAAAATCGACCTCAGCGGAATTTGAACTCAGAACGTAGCGACGAGTGAAATACGAGGGGCGTTCAATAAGTAATGCCCCTGACCCACTTCCCATAGTAGTAGAGCAACGAAACTTGGCACAGTTATTAGTCCTTTTCTACATAGGAACCACCCAGAGTTACGCATTTCTCCCATTGTTTGATGCAGCTCTGAAGACCGTTTTTGTAGAAGACCACTGCTTGATCCTCCAACCACGACGTGACTTCAGAAATCAAGGCTGCATCATCTGGGAAACGCTTTCCTTTCAAAAACAACTTCATGGCTGGGAAGAGGTGAAAATCAGAGGGTGCAAGGTTAGGAGAGTAGGGGGGGTGGGGGATGAGTTCATAGCCGCACGCCTGTGCTTCTGATCTGGCGACACGCGAGTTGTGGATCGGAGCGTTGTCCTGCAGGAGGAGGATGCCTTTACTGATCTTGCCCCGCCTCTTGATTTTGATAGCTTCTCTTAATTTCCTCAAAAGTGAAGCATAATAGACTCCTGTAATTGTGGCACCCTTTGCCAGGAAATCTGTCTTCACTACTCCGTCCTGGTCCCAGAAGACTGTAAGCATGACCTTGCCAGCGGAGGGCTGCACCCTTGCCTTCTTTGGAGGAGGTGAGTCACGGTGCTTCCACTGCATTGACTGGGCTTTGGTCTCTGGATCATAGTGATGGACCCAGGTTTTATCCTGTGTGATCAGTCTTTTGAAAAATTTTGACTCATCTTCTTGGCACATCTCCAAATTCATCCTCGAGCAATCGACGCGTTCTTGCTTCTGGAAAGGTGTGAGCAACCTGGGAATCCATCTGGCAGACACCTTTTGCATATGCAAATGGTCATGAATGATAGTTTCCACAGACCCGGTACTAATCTTGACCTAATGGGCTATTTGGCGAATAGTTATGCGTCGATCTTCCAAAATGGCAGCCTCAAGTTGACAGACAGATGTCTCATCAATGGCAGAAGGGGGCGACCAGATCTGGGAGCTGTTTCCACAGAGTTCCGACCATATTTGAATTCACGATGCCAACGTTTTACAAGGTCATATGATGGGGCATCATCACCATAAGTTACTTTCATTTCATCAAAGGTCTCCCGTGGTGTGCGTCCTTTCAAATACAAAAACCGGATCACTGCTCGACACTCAACATGCTCCATTTCACACTTGACTCAGTTCAAACACCTGCAAATCGAAAACCACAATTAGCTCAGAGCTGTAATTTGCCACTTAATCTATAGAGATATCAATAATTGCACATGCAAAATTTCAGCTAGATCAAACAACTGCAAATGGGTCAGGGGAATTACTTATTGAACGCCCCTCGTAGGGCTAAGCATTTCACGCGGCACGCTAACGATCGATAATGATAATAATAATAATAATAATAATAATAATATAATAATAATAATAATAATAATAATATAATAATAATAATAATAATAATATTCCTTTCTACTACAGACACAAGGTTTTAAATTTTTGGGGTGGAGACAAGTCGATTATATCGTTCTCAATGATTTGCTGGTACTTATTTAATCGACCCAGAAAAGATAAAAGGACCGATTAGTATATTCAGAATGCAAAGTTGGACGAAATCCTGCTGTTTTGTCTGACGTGCTGTTAACTATTCTATGAGATCGCCGCCTTAATAATAATAATTGAAATTAAAAAATATAATAATAATAATAATAATGACGATAATGATGATGATGATGATGATGATGATGATGATGATGATAATGATGAGGAGGAGGAGAAAGAGGAGTAGGAATATAATTATTATACGAACGTCCTTCATATTTTTTTCTTTATTTGTCGCGAATTTTCAATGGAGACCAGTGAAATATTTAAATAAAAGAATTGTAAAATAATAATTTCTGAAAGAACATTTATTCTAATACGCAAATGAATTCAGTCATAAATTTCGTTAGTGTTATCAGTGTTATAGAATTTTCATAGAATTGTAGCTGTTTATACTTTTCTGTCAAAATTTTCCACTCTTTAACTCTTCAACTTGGAAGAATTCTAACCTAAAAGAAACAAAAAGACACAATCTGATAGATATATGTATAAGCGTACGTCTGTGCGTCTGTGTAGGTATATTTCAACGTCTGTAAATATTTGTGTGAATATATATGTATACATATATACATACATATATATGTGTATATATATATATATGTGTGTGTACATATATACACACACACACATATATATATATGTATACACATACACATAAACACACACACACATATATATGTGCATGTATGTAGTTATACATGTATATGAATATTTATAAACGAATAAATAGATGTGAGTATGTGGTGTTGGGAGTGTGTACTTAATTCTGTAAACACGTACTCACGTACACACACGCACACACGCGCGGGAACATATACATGGGCACACACGCACACACGCATGCACACACAATCATAGCTGCATTGAAAAATTTAAATCAATTCATATTGTAATTTTGTCTAAAACGAATTTATATTTTGAAATGTTTTATGCACACTCACACGTACATACATACATACATACATACATACATATATATATATATATATATATATATACACATATACATATATATATATATATAAACATATACATATAACTATATCTATATATCAATATCTATCTATCTATCTATCTATCTATCTATCTATCTATCTATCTATCTATCTATCTAACTAACTATCTGCATATAATACAAACACACATACAGACATCTGCATTAATAAACGTACACATACACTAAAACACAAAATGTGTGTGTCTGTCTATGTCTCCGTGCATTGTTGTGTGAATGTATACATAGCTATCTGTGTATGTGTGTGTGTGTGTGTCTGTATGTGTGTGTGTTTGTGCGTATGTGTGTGTGTGTGTGTGTTTGTGTGTGTGCATGTGCGTGCAGGGGTGTGTGAGTGCGTGCTATTTTTTCTATTTTCAAGAAGAGTGATAGCGTCACATTTTCTGAAATTACCAAATCGAAAAAAATATCGACTGTTCCCACCTAATTATTTTTCTTGCATACCTTTTCATTGCTGTTATACAGCTTTCTTTTACTCAACTTTATTATTCCTCTCACTGTCCCCCATCTTAAATGACAAGCTGCATCCCCTTACGCTGCATTCCGTTTCTATAGTAACACTTTGCAACAAGAGTTACAATAGTATTAATAACAATAATAGTTATACAAGTAAAAATAAATGATACAATAATGGATTCAAATTTTGGCACAAGGCCAGTAATTTCGATGGAGGCATAATTCGATTAAATCAACCCAAGTACTTAACTGGTAATTATTTTATGGAGCCCCGAAAGGATAAAAGCTTAAATCAACTTATGCGGAATTTGAGCTCAGAATGCAGAGACCGCAAAACACGTTGCCCGGCCTGGTAACGATTCTGCCAGCTCACCGCCAATATAATAATAATAATAATAATGATAATAATAATAATATAATAATAATAATAATAATAATAATAATAACAATAATAATAATAATAACAATAATAATAATAATAATAATAATAATAATAATAATAATAATAATAACAATAATAATAATAATAATAATAATAATAATAATAATAATAGTAGTAGTAGTAGTAGTAGTAGTAGTAATAATAATAATAATAATAATATAATAATAATAATAATAATAATAATAATTATTATAAACGCAAAAGAAATAGACAAAGAAAAATCCCAGCAATGGTTGAGAAGCTCAGGACTCAAAGCAGAGACAGAGGAATTTTTAATTGCAGCACAAGACCAAAGCCTCCCCACCAGAAATTACCAAAAACATGTAATGAAAAGAAATATAACAAGTAACTGCAGAATATGTAGAGATGGACAAGAAACAAGAAATCATATTATCTCTAGCTGCCCAGTCCTGGCTAAGAAGGAATATATTCACAGACATGACAGAGTTGGAACCTATATACACTGGAAGCTATGCCAACATTATGGAGTACCAACAGAAAAAAGATGGTATAGGCACACACCAGAAAAGGTTACAGAAAACGAGAAAGCAACCATACTCTGGGATATGCCGATACACACAGATAGAGAAATTAAGGCCAACAGACCAGATATAGTTGACAGAGATCATGGAGGAAAAGAATGCTTTCTAATTGATGTATCAATACCGGCAGATACGTGTCTCTAAAAGAATGGAGAAACTTTCAAAATACAAAGACCTGGAAATAGAGGTAACCAGAATGTGGAATCTAAAAACAGAAACAATCCCTATCATAGAAGGTGCATTAGGCATGATAAAAACATATTCATACAAATACATAACAATAACCCCAGGACTTACAAACACATATAAATACAGAAAATTGCACTACTAGGCACTGCACACATCCTACGCAGAACACTTTCCATACAATAACCATCAGAGCATCACAACAAATCACAGCACATACCCAAGGCACACAGAGCATGTCTCTTTGTTGCTGACGATATGTTCGTATGTAGTCACGGGCAGGAGTAGTGTTGGTGCATCATAGCCATGTGTTGAGAGGAACACATAGTTTGGAGTTTGCATATGGATGTATGGGTGTTTCGTTCAACATTATTAAACAAACCTTATTCGGGACCTTTTGAGCAGGATAGGCTACTCGACCTGACAAAAATTCTGACTCAACCCCACTTACAAGGTCATCTGCTGTTTGTCTTGATATGAGATCACCATGTCGCGTACATATGGTTATGATGCATGTGCCCGACGGGTATTCCTGATGGGTATATTGGGCTTCGTATGTTTGTACCACAGCGTCCCTTTGATGGCATGCAGTCCTCTCTCACTCAATAATAATAATAATAATAATAATAATAATAATAATTAATAATAATAATAATAATAATAATAATAATAATAATAATAATAATAATAATAATAATAATAATAATAATAATATAAAAGAAACAAACAAGTTTATTTTAATCAAACAGAAATAAATTATGCGCAATGGGTTGCTATCCGCAGGTTCTTATACGAAGTCATATAGCACTTTTCCCTTTTCATGTGTTTATATGAATTAATGAACCCAAATCAATAATTAAAAATAATATTAAAAAAGTGAACGCTTAGTATAAACGAACAGTTAATATGAAGTAGATCTTGGTGTATCATCAATCTTGTCTTTGCTCACTGATGACTCAATGAAAAACTTACATTTTGATCTTCGCAGAGATTTGTTTTGAAAATATAATTAGAATCGGACGTCGATAAAATATATGAACGGTCCCTCTATGCACCTACACCAGACTAGTGTCTCCCTCATATTTATCATCACCTAGACAGCTCACAATTTTCATAAGAAAATGCTACGATCCTGAATAAGAATTATTGATTTAATGGTGCTGAAGAAATAATCGGGTATAAACTTTAGAGACTTCACTGTACTAGGAGTCATTAAATGAAACTGCAAGCTTTATTATATAAGACTGGTTATTAAGATGAGGTATTCAGAAGATAATAAGTATTTGAAAGGCTTATTTAATATACGTCCGATGCTAACACACAAATAAACTAACGAAAACATTTCACATACACGAAACATGCTTGTTTCAAAACACACATCCAATCAATATTGACATAAGTGGTTTTTATGTCGTTCATATTTCCTCTGAAGCCAAGCAACTGTTCCATTAGTGTTGTGAGACCTCACTCTACAAAGTGTCGGCTTTTAATTGAAGTGACTCTTCGCTTTTTGGCGTAGTCTTGACACATTACTGTCAAATATAAGTGATATTCAACAAAAACGAATGAAATAAATATTGCAAACGATATTGTTGCTAAACAGAATCGATCTTTCCATAATATTGTTTTTCAGTTCTCTTTGACAAGTGAACTACGAACTTTTCCCGTTCACCTATGGCCTATACTGTTTTGTATGTTCGTGTGTCAGGCGAACTACTTTCTCAGAAATGTATATATTCAAGACAAAAAATGTTAGGTATTCAGATGTGATGTGTAAATATGAATTAGGTTTTGGATTACGTCAAATGTTACTTTGCCTATTATCATAATTTTTATTAGTAAAACACAAATATTTCATATTTCTATGTCGTGTACGTCTTTTGTTTATTTATTTGGTCATTAACTCTCATTTCATGTTGTACGAACCTCCACTTGAAGTTGTATGCATTCATACATGTTGCTGTTTAGATCGCAGACTTGTTAGTGCATCGGACAAAATGCTTGGCAACATTTCTTTCAGGTCCTTGTGTCCTAATTTTAAATTCAAGTTCAATCCGTATCAACTTTGCCGTTTATCTTCTCGAAATAGAAAACGTATAAGTACCAGTCAAGCTCTGGAGTCGATGAAACCACCTAACCCCAACCCACTGAAATTGCTGCTTTTTGCCAAAATTTGAAAACGTTATTTAACTGCCAGTCGATTCTGATTGTGATGATGGTGTTGCTTGGGGGGGGGGGTCCATAAGTGAAGGGTGACTAATCCTCTCTACATGTATACATACAGGCCTGGGCAAGACATTTTGTAGAAAACCAACAGTTGCCCTTACACTATTTTGAGGTCCTTTTGAGAAATTTCATAGCAGAGACCTCACACGAATAATTGCAAGAAGATGGATTCTGCTAAAGGCTACCAGGTATGAAATCCCTTATAGAACAAAATATCCAATATTGTTGAGGAATGTTACTCATATAGCAATCTATACATTGCGATCCTGTTTCGATTTTTACGTAAAGCTTCTTGTTTCAGTTACTTTATGTAGCTGATTATATAAATGCATGAACGATACGGAAACACATTCTCTATCAACATTTGAAAATATAGTTGAACATAATTGCGTATGACAATATCATCAATGGGTTGTAATTTTAAGAAAGCCAGTGATTCTAAGGACGATTATGATAGATTCTTACATAGATACAAAGACGCAGTTTGATGGAAGAGACCAGTTGATTAAATCTACATCGAGTATACCATAGGTATTTTATTTTATTTACCTCAGAATATTGAAAAGCAATTTCAACCATAATAGGATTTGAAATCAGAATGTAAAGAACAGAAAGAAATATGGCAAGTTATGTTATTTGATACCCTAAGTATTCTTTTAATCCAACCCACTTCTAATAATCGTTGTTTCTAAGGCGGCGAGCTGGCAGAAACGTTAGCACACCGGGCGAAATGCGTAGCCGTATTTCGTCTGCCGCTACGTTCTGAGTTAAAATTCCGCCCAGGTTGACTTTGCCTTTCATCCTTTCGGGGTCGATTAAATATATGTAAAATATATGTAGAACGTAATAAAGTATAAAATATGTATCATGTTTATACACACATTCACACATACAAAGAATTTGTACATATTTGGCTCTATATATATGAGTGTGTGCTTGTGTACGTGCGCGCGCGCGCGCGTGTGTGTGTGTGTTCGTGTGTGTATTTATATATACATACATGTTTATACGCATACATGTTACATGTATGTATATATATATATATATATACATACATATATATATATATATATATATATATATATATACATACATATATATATATATATATATATATATGAGAGAGAGAGAGAGATGAGGGATAGATAGATAGATAAGTATCTCTCTCGCTTTCTCTCTCTCTCGCTTTCTCTCTCTCTCCCTCCCTCTCTCTCTCTCTCTCTACAGGTGTATGTATGTGTGTGTGTGTGTGTGTGTGTGTGTGTGTGTGTGTGTGTGTGTATACTAATGTATACTCATAAATAAATAAATGTATGGTAAATATAATTACGACATAACGTACGCCGGACGGGAGACAAACACAGAATGTCCGAAATTCTCCATACGCTCTCATCCAATTGCTAACACAGTTTCGCAGCTTAACTGACCTTTACCATAAAAGGTGCGAAACCGTGTACTCGCAATTGGTTGATCACTGAATAAGAATTAGGGACCTTTTGTGTTTGTATCCTGTGTGGTTTCATACTCAGTATACGTTATGTCGTATGCCTATTTATCATACATTTTTTCACTCATGAAATAATGGAACCAACAGGCACCGAATTTGTATATATTCTCATGCATATATACATTGTCTATACGTATACTCACACACATATATCTATCAGTCTAACTACCATCCTTCACATGTATCTATCTATTTTGTGATCTGTACATATGTTATGTATGTATGTATGTATGTATGTATGTATGTACGTATGTATGTATGTATGTATGTATGTATGTATGTATGTATGTATATATATATATATATATATATATATATATATTTATATATATATATTTATATATATATATATGATTTATAGACATCAATGCGTCTATAAGTGTATGTAATAGAATTATAAAAAGAGTAGAGAAAAAGAATATTAATAATAATAAATTTCCTCTAATATGACACTAAATATAGAGATAAACACTTATAACTCACATCGTATATTTTGTTAAAATATTGCCACAGGAAATTGTTTTCCACATTTTAGAAGTAAAAATAAAATTAGGTAATCAATACAGATATGCGCATTCAGGTACACAGACACCACACACAGACACACACAGATATACACATACACACACATACATACACACAAACACACGCAGTTATATATGCATATATATATATATATATATATATATATATATATATATATATATACATACACATATAGATATATATATGTTTATACAATATATAGTCACACTCGTACACCTATATATCAAATTCGAAAACTAATTTCTGTGTGTCAGAGTGTCACACTTCGACAGCCTCTCTCACTATTCAATGACACTTCTACTATCCGTTGTGCTGGGGTGAGAGTAATAGTAGAGAAAAAGAGAGGGTGAGAAAGAGAAACAAAGAAATTTAGGGAGAGTTGATGATGTTTTATTAAAAGTAGCAGTGTTGATGGTGTCAGTGGAAATAAAATAATAATAATAATAATATAATAATAATAATATAATAATAATAATAATAATAATAATACAAAAAAAACCACCAAAAAAAAGGAGTATCAAAATAACAAACTCGGCATCTGAACAAATTTGGACCCCCATAACAACTGAAGAGGTCACCCAGGCACTCCAAAGACTAAGCAACTGGAAGGCACCTGGGCATGACAAGATCCCCAACTTCTGGTTGAAATATCTAACAGGAATGCACAAAAAGCTGGCTGAAAACTTTAACAACAACGTACTAGCAGAGCCAGAGACAATGCCTGAATGGCTCACGAAGGGGAAAACCATCTTAATTCCCAAATCAAATGAAACAGAAAAAACAGAAAACTACAGACCAATAAGCCTGCCTCCCTACTATGTTCAAGGCATTTACTGCAGTGATATCACAAAGGCTGAACAAGCACCTGAACGAAAACAAACTGTTCCCAGAAGAGCAGAAAGGATGCCGCAAGGCTCATATGGCTGTAAAGATCAACTAATGATTAATAAAGCCATAACTGAAGACAGCCACAGAAAGAAGAAAGGCCTCAGTATGGCCTGGATTGACTACAAAAAGGCGTTTGATAGCATCCCCCACACATGGATCCTCGAAACACTAACCATTAACAAAGTAGCACCAACAATCATAAAATTCATAGAGCACTCTATGAATAAATGGCAAACAGTCCTACACCTCCAAACAAAAGAGGGACTCATGAAAACCAAAGACATCCCCATTAGAAGAGGAATATTCCAGGGAGATACGCTCTCTCCACTCCTTTTCTGCTTGGCACTGTCACCTCTATCTGATATGCTAAATAGAACTGGATGCGGATATAAATGTTACGGCAAAACGATCAGCCACCTTTATATATGGATGACCTAAAACTATACGCTGCAAATGACAAACAGCTGGAAACACTATTAAAGACAGTTCATGGATTTACCAAAGAAATAGATATGAAATTTGGATTAGAAAAATGCGCCAAAGTAACCATGAAAAGAGGAAAACTAGTTAAGAGTAACAACATCACACTAGATGAAGCAAATGAAATAAAAGAATTAGACCAAAGCCAAACTGGCAAATACTTAGGAATCCATGAACTAGATAAGACACAACACACACAAATGAAAGAGAAAATTAAAAAAAAATATTATAGACGAGTTAGATCAATACTAAACACAGAGCTCAATGCTAAAAACAAGATAATAGGTATCAACACTTTAGCTGTCCCAGTTATAAGTTACAGCTACAATATCCTTAACTGGACACGAAATGAACTGACCAAAATAGACAGGAAAACAAGAAAAATAATGACAGGATCTAGGATGCATCACCCAGAATCTGACATAGAAAGACTATATATACAACGTATAGAAGGTGGTAGAGGCCTTATACAGCTGGAAAACTACTATAAAATAACACCATAGGACTGCAAAAATATCTACTTCAGAAGGAAGGAAAACTGATCCAGATAGCGGCAAAACACGAGCAAAACAAAAAACTGTTCTCAGTATTTAAGGAAGCTGACAAATACAAACAAGAAATCATACCACCTAATAAACATGAAGAAGAAGAAGAAGATGAAGAAACAACAAAGCTATAAAAAAACTGAAATCCAAACTAAAAATAGAACAGCAACGAACCATGATAAAACGATGGCAAGAAAAGCCCCTTCATGGTAAATACTGGACTAAACTAAACGCAAAAGAAATATAGACAAAGAAAAATCCCAGCAATGGTTGAGAAGCTCAGGACTCAAAGCAGAAACAGAGGGATTTTTAATTGCAGCACAAGACCAAAGCCTCCCCACCAGAAATTACCAAAGACATGTAATGAAAAGAAATATTACAAGTAACTGCAGAATATGTGGAGATGGACAAGAAACAATAAATCATATTATCTCTAGCTGCCCAGTCCTGGCTAAGAAGGAATATATTCACAGACATGACAGAGTTGGAACTTACATACATTGGAAGCTATGCCAACATTATGGAATAACAACAGAAAAAAGATGGTATAGGCACACACCAGAAAAGGTCACAGAAAACGAGAAAGCAACCATACTCTGGGATATGCCGATACACACAGATAGAGAAATTAAGGCCAACAGACCAGATATAGTTGTCAGAGACCATGAAGAAAAAATGCTTTCTAATTATGTATCAGTACCGGCAGATGACAACGTGTCTCTAAAAGAAATGGAGAAACTCTCAAAATACAAAGACCTGGAAATAGAGGTAACTAGAATGTGGAATCTGAAAACAGAAACAATTCCTATCATAGTAGGTGCATTAGGCATGATAAAAAAATATTCAGATAATACATAACAAAAATACCAGGACTTACAAACACATATAACATACAGAAAATTGCACTACTAGGCACTGCACACATCCTACGCAGAACATTTCCATACAATAACCATCAGAGCATCACAACAATCACAGCACATACCCAAGGCACACAGAGCTGCGCTCGGTAGTGAAGTGAAAGCACGCTATAACAATAAAAATAAACTACTAATGATATAATAATAATAATAATAATAATAATAATAATAATAATAATAATAATAATAATAATAATATAATAATAATAATAATAATATAATGATACTAATCAGAGAGAGAGAGAGAGTGTATGTGGGATAAGAAGAAGATGACATACCATGTCCCTTTGATAGAAATTCCAGTAGCCAACATACTGAACTCTATCATTTTTATTTTATTTTTCGCTTTCTTTAATACATACATACATATATATATATATATATGTTGATATAGATACAGATATATATACGCATATATGTATATATACATATATATATTTAGAACGCACACACACACACATACACACACAACACCACACCACACACACGCACACACACACACAACACCACCACACACACACATATATATATAATATATAATATATATATATATAATAATATATATATAGATATATACTACATATTTATATTTAGAACTCCTTATCTTCCTTTGTGACAACTTAAGGAAAAAAAAAATTAGTGATGACTGCATCCCGTCCTTTTTTCATTATTTTCCTCATCCTAAAAGAGGTCATCATCCTTGAACTCATGTCTCATGGCAGTAGCTATACAATGATAAAAATCTAATTAAATAAATGAATGGTAAAAATCATTCCAGATTGAAAAGAAATTCCCCTCCCTGTCTCTACCTATCTACTGTCTATCCGTCCGTCTCTCTCTCTCCGTCTCTCTCTCTCTCTCTCTCTCTGTCTATCTATCTATCTATCTATCTATCTATCTATCTATCTATCTATCTATCTATCTATCAATCTATCTATCTATCTATCGATCGATCGATCTGTCTCTCTATATCCGTTGTCCTGGAACCTCACCCCAAAAGACAAAAAGAAAAACAATGTTCTCCTAAACAAATGAAAATAAAAATCAAATGACTTATATAAATGAACAAACTGTTTGCACATTCACAATTTTATTTGATAAGTTCAATGAAATTTAATATGGAGTCAATGCATGAAGTGTCATTCTTGGGCCCAAGGACCCAGTCAAGAACCGCCCGATTGGGTGGCTTTTAAGTTAGATATATATATATATATATATATATATATAAACAATTCAAAATGCGATAAATAATATATATTATATATATATATATACTATTATATATATATATATATATATATATATATATATATATTATATTATATTAAATTAGAGATACAATGAAAAACTTAAGCCAATACATAAGATTATTTAATTTATATTATTTAAATATATAACACAATTATTAAACCTCGCCAAGTTAAATATTTAAACCACCTGATGAATGACTGTAACTCGAAAATTTAAAGAAATTAACAGCCATGAAACGATCGTAGTGTTATATTAATTATATTTTTTTAATAATCTTGTTATATATTTAAATAATATAAATGAAATAATCTTATGTATTGGCTTAAGTTTTTCATTGTATGATTTGCCTAATAGTGGTTTTATCTTTAATTTAATATAATATAATATTTTACTATAAAATTGGATTCAATCCTAAATCTGATTTCTCCCTGTAAGTTTCAATTTATTCCCTAATATTTATTATCTTATATATATATATATATATATATATATATACACGCACAGACACACACCTATATATGTATATATACATGGTAGAATGGTATATATATATATATATATATATATATGTGTGTGTGTATGTTTTCTGTGTGTGTATGTATGTATATATTTATGGGTACTAAAGTTTATTTGCCAACATGTGGCAGTCCTATACAAGACAAAAATCTTTTCCAGTTGGCTACCAACCCATAGTTTTTGCCCGTATAGTATATGCTAAGAAGTTTATCGCTCCCGTCTCTAGCCATACGAGCATTGTCAAGAAGAATGATTGGCCCTCTTCTCTTGAGCAGTCTGGGACAGAGTAGGAGCTGTTTTTCATTCAGTTTAGCAATTTCATAGCAATATTTGTTGCAGTAATGGTGTTCCGGTTTTAAGAAATTATAGTGGATGAGTCTCACAGTACACCACCAAACATTCACCATAACCTTCTTTTTGAAGAGCTCAGGCTTAGGGAAGGTTTTCGATACTTCATTTTCGTCTAACCACTGCGAAGAACGATTTTTATTATTGTACAGAATCCACTTTCATCGCAAGTTACAAAAAGGTCGAGAAATGGATCGATCTGGTTACGGACAAGAAGCAACGAGTAATGTTCATATATGCACATTTTCCGATTTTCATTCAAATCTTGTGGTAACCATTTGTTGAGCTTCTTCGATGTTCCGATCATATTCAAATTGTTTCTGGCTAACATGAAGTTCTTTTGCCAGTTCCGGAGTGGTTTTACGTGGATCTTTTTCAATGACGGTCTTTAATAGACCGTCATAGATGACAGAAGGGCCTCCACTACAATCACGAACTTCAAGGCTCAGGTCTCCACTGCAAAACCGTTTAAAGCATTTTCGAGCTGACTACTCACTGGCCATTTTCTCACCAAACATTTTGGACTGTTACCATGGTAACGAAGCTAAAGCACTTTAGAGCAAAGCTTCTTGGCACAGATTGATCATGAACTCTACTGTGCATGCGCCCTGAGTTTGAACGTTCTAACTCATTTCCGCTGTTTACAGCAGTGCTTGGAACTATCATGTGTAGCATGTGATCGTCGCATTGACCATGACAGAAAAAGTTGTCATGGTGATACTTTCTCAGAGGCCAACGAAAAGTTTCAGAATGTGTATGGAGACGAGTGTATGAGCCTCATACAAGTTTACAAGTAGTTCAGACGTTTCCAAGATGGCCGAAAAATGTCGATATTGACGCATGTTTTGGGAGACAGGCAGAACCAGCAGAACCGAGACAAACATGGCACATGTGCGTGCAGCTGTGAGGGGAAATTGCCGAATCACCATCCGTGAATTATCAGAGGACGTGCAGATTAGTTACATTTCAGAGACGCGTGTCTGCCAAGTTTGTGCCAAAACTACTTTCAGCTGTTCAAAAAGGCACTCCCGATTCAGTTACATAAGATCTCCTTTGTTGTATCCCGAACAATGAAAAGTTTTTGAAAACTGTGCGTAGGCCTCTGTGCAGATATCGCCAAGTTTAGGACCGAATTGATACAGATTGTCTGCTCAACCTTATCTGTCATGTCAGTGCGACGATCACACGATAAGCGCGTTTCTTCCAAGCACTGCTGTAAACAGCGGAAGTGAGCTAGAACGTTAAAACTTAGTGCGCAGGAGTGGCTGTGTGGTAAGTAGCTTGCTAACCAACCACATGGTTCCGGGTTCAGTCCCACTGCGTGGCATCTTGGGCAAGTGTCTTCTGCTAGCGCTCCGGCCGACCAATGCCTTGTGAGTGGATTTGGTAGACGGAAACGAAAGAAGCCTGTCGTATATATGTATATATATAATTGGTGTGTGTGTGTTTGTCCCCTTAGCATTGCTTGACAACAAACCGTGCTGGTGTGTTTACGTCCCCGCCACTTAGCGGTTCGGCAAAAGAGACCGATAGAATAAGTACTGGCTTACAAAGAATAAGTCCCGGGGTCGATTTGCTCGACTAAAGGCGTGCTCCAGCATGGCCGCAGTCAAATGACTGAAACAAGTAAAAGAGTAAAGAGTATACACAAGATAGCTCAAGCATCTGTGCCAAGCAGCTTCACTCCAAGTGTTTTAACGTCGTTACTCTACCATCAGTCCAGATAATTATTGATCTGACAACGTATGTATATATGCAAAATTTAAGTTAGCTAAATATCTCTTATTGTGAAAATGTTTCAGTGTCGTCATCTATCAGGAATCCTAGACTTCGATATTTCGAGTTTATTGACTCTAGACAATGGAATGTAGCTAAGAGTGGTAACTCGGAACGGACTTATAGAGCAATAGCCTTATGTAAACTTCAGTCTAACGTTGACTGTTTTGCGTTAGTAAATCCGTCATTCGAGGAAAGTAACGAAATGTTAGCGCTAATTAGTGTTTAGGTATAGGCAAAATTTAGGTTAGTCAAAATATATTTCTGACATATTTCGGTTAAAATACGTTAGAATATATTTGTGTATTTACCTTTTAACAATTGAAATATGTCATAAACACTTGTTTTCTGATTATTATTTCTTTCTCAAATATCTTATCTCTAATCTTTTACTGGTTTCATTCAGAGTTTGGGGCCATTGTTGATCAATGCCTTTCAGTGTGTTTGGATTCTTTTTCTGTACGGTTTCTGATGAAGTAGCTAGTTAGATAAAGCTGCTCTTCATTGTGATTCCTAACACAATATGGGTTCATCTTGTATCTCAGATAAAGATATGTCTAGACGACTTCCACGGCGCAAATCTTTGACGACCCCCACGGGGCAAATCTCTGAAGCTGCTAGGCAAGATGTTGAATTGTTGTGGACTCTTAAAACCAAAGCTGTAGCTCTATTGACACCTTATTCAAGATGCAGAAGGTCGGATCTTTGGTTCTATACTGTGTCATTCAGCTCGGTAGAAGAATTTCAATTAAATTATTCCCGAATCCTTTGTTGCTTATCTCAAGGAATACCATGAAATATCTCAGGAAACACAGAGCCAGTATAGGTACCACAAGACATTTCAGTTTGATTCTTGAGCAACTGTAGTAAATTGTTGCTATAGAGTTGTAGGTTATTTACGTTACAAGAAAAGATAATTAATCTCGGTAGAACTTGAACGCAATGGTCGGAAGAGGTATCATACCGCAAGCACTCCCGACTGACCGTTTACTAAAGCTGACAATCCGCCACTCTATAGCTATAGATTATTTATCAAACCAAAAGAATGAAATGCAAATTTGACTTTGATGGGACTTGAACTCAGAATATTAAGAGGTGAAGGAAATTTACAAAATCAGGGAACGCAATTTACAAACGCCCTAAGAGCTCTGCCAACTTGTCGCCTTCGACACTGAATACTTATAAAAGACAAAGTCGATGTCGGTGGTATTTCAACCCATAATGAAAAAAATGGTGTAACCACAATAGTCCACAGCTTCTGTTTCTATTCAGATTCTACGATTCTATTGCCACCATTGCTTGTCAAAGAAGGAAAAAAATCGATCTGTTTCTTCATTCATAATAAACTTATTTCTATGTATGCTCACTACTATTTTGGGGGAGAAGTGTGTACCATGTTCGACCGACAAGACTACCGGTGTTTAGTATACAATAACGTGTGTAATTTATATCTGCCAGCTAATAATAAAAGAATGTACATCGAAAATAGCATTGGAAAGTCACTGATCAGCATGGCCAAAACAACATTAGGCAACAACAAAGAAACTACTACTACTACTACTACTACTACTACTACTACTACTACTACTACTACTACTACTACTACTACTACTAATAATAATAATAATAATAATAATAGTAATAATAATGGCAGTAAGAATAAAACTGGTTTATACGTTACACAAGGGGCCAATACAAACACAATACTAAAATGTATGTAAACATTGTGTGTGCATGTGTGGCGTGTGCGTGTGTGAATGTCTGGTATCAGTATGTGCATATATGTATATATATATATATATGACATATATATATTATATATATTATATATATATATATAATATATATATATATATATATATATAAACATATTTTATTTTTATTTATGTATATGCATGTATGTATGTAAGTATGTATGTGTGTGTGTATGCAAATGTACATACAATACAAAGAAAAAACGAAAACGATCATCTAAACACTACACATTCCATTTTCTGTCTATCAGTATACTCCACACAGGCACTCTCACATTTAATCTTCCATAATATCTATCTATCTATCTATCTATCTATCTATCTATCTATCTATCTATCTATCTATCTATCTATCTATCTATCTATCTATCTATCTATCTATCTATCTATCTATCATATCCATATTCATATATATATATATATATATATATATATATATATAGTGAGATATATAGGAGCAATACGTCGGTTACGATGACGTGAGTCCCAGCTGATACGATCAACGGAACAGCTTGCTCGTGAAATTAATGTGCAAGTGGCTGAGCACTCCACAGACACGTGTACCCTTAACGTAGTTCAAAAGAAGATTCAGCGCGACACAAAGTGTGAAAAGGCTGGCGCTTTTGAATTACAGGTACTCTTCATTTTTGCCAGCTGTGTGGACTGGAGCAACGTGAAATAAAGTTTCTTGCTCCAGGACACAAGGCGTTGCCGGGAATCGAACTCACAACCTTACGATCATGTGCCGAATGCCCTAACCACTAAGCCACGCGTCCTCACTATATATATACACACGCACACACGAGTGTGTGGACAAACGAAAGAAAGTAGCACCCAACATATTTGTACGATTTATATATATTTTATATAATTGTTTGACTTGGCTCCATATTAATTAACGTTTCGTAGCCCCGTTGTACGAGCCCACCTCACCAGTATTGTGAGAATATCATATTCGAGCCCGTGGGCCTAGAATAAGGTCAATACCTAGTACCTCTTTCATAGCGTCAGCGTAGCGTGAACTGAGATGACCCGTAGAAGCCTAACATCCAGGAGTCGTCTTCAATTTACTTGAAACTTTCACTTATTTCTTAAGGTCTGATGAGACTGACGCGTTCCTGCCTCCCCACAGACCTTTAAGTCTCATGAAATTGAGTAAACTATTATGCACACACACACACACACACACACACACACGTATATATATATATACATATGCATACATACTTATATTCATACAAACATGCATACATACATGAACAAGCGAGACAGTGACGTTTTTGTAATCCCTGTGGAAGACGTCAAACATGTGGTTGGCAACTGTCCTAAAATGTAGCACGATGTTGTCGCTAAAACAATTTAAAAATCCATCCGTGAAAAGAATGTCCTGAAATAAACTTAGAAAATCCCTCTGTTATAGAATACATTTATAAACACCAACTCAAGGAATACTGAAGGAATATTCCCATCAGACCTTCTGTCAAATATAAACATAACAGGTCGGATATTGTCGTCTGGGACAGAGGGGTAAATGCATGTACCGTAACAGAGGTCAGCTGCCCTGCAGATATAAATATCTTGTTGAAAATCATAGAAAAAGAGGACATCTATGTACAACTGCTTCGAAACCTCCAGCTTCTTCAACCAGACTATGAATTCATATTCATACCAATAATAATTGGAGTACTAGGTCTTGTTAGCAAAAGCTTAACAGAGAATCTAGATAAACTGGCATTTTCAGAAAGAGAAATCAACCGGCTAATTCGTACATTACAAGTGCAATCTGTAACTGGAACAGTGAAAATATGCAAGACTTTTCTCAAGTTCCAAATGTAAATTTGTCTGTGTTAACTACATCTCAAAGATGGAGCCTTGTATCTTTGTTGGAAACTGGCTTCCTTCTCATTGGAAGATTTATTATATTTAAAAAGTAGAAGAGACACACACATACATACATGTATGTATTTATGTATATACAAGCATGACATAGCGATGTGGTAAGAAGTTTGCTTCTCAACCGCATGATTCTCGGTTCAGTCTCACTGGGTGAGACATTGGGCAAGTGTCTT
>NC_043004.1:63905543-63915543 GCF_006345805.1 Octopus sinensis | reverse complement strand
GGAAATGTCTGGACTTAGAAACAAACAATAAAGAGGACTACATCACATATGCTGGTAGATTTAACAGAGAATGGGAAAAGTTTAAACTGCACGAATTAACTCCAGATATGTTTAAGTGCCTGAAAGTTAGTCAGGGACTAATTGCAGAAAAAGACGCAGGGGAAAGGACAAGAATTCTCACCAAGATGGAACAAAACCAAGCTGTAACCTTACAACAAGTGACTGAAGAATGTGGAAAAATTGTAAATTTAAGACCCGACACAGAAAATTGAACATAAAGATTGCTCCCAAGTGAAACAAGTGCGTCGGAAAATACAAAACTGACAGAATATAAATCAAGTGTGTACTAAAATACAGTACAAAAATCAGGAAACAAACCCATGTTTTGCATGTGGAGGTCTACACCCGACAAAAAGTGCCTACTTAAGCAAGTGGAATGTTTCCGTTGTGGTAAGATTGGACACGTAAAAGCGCATTGTAAAACCAAGATGATAAAACGTTGAAACAAAGAAAAGAGAATAAACAAGATGTCGTCGGAAGAAAATGGTAATGTGACAAAAAGGAAATTCGTAAATGTGAAAATAAAGATATAACTGTAAAAATGCAGTTAGACACTGGAAAATGTATTACCATTATCAATGAAGAAACTTGGAAGTATGTCGGTAAGCCGAAGTTAAGTAAAGTTACAAAAGTAGCTCATATTGTATTTTGTTATTGAATTTGTGTGTAAGGTGACATTTCGTGACCAAATGAAAATGGTAGGAGTATATGTGTTAAAAAGTTCCATTAATCTTCTCAGCACAAAGGGGATAGAACTATTTAAATTGTGGAATACGGCCATAAGTGTTTTGTGAGAATATAGTCGGTTCAATCGAAGGTTCGAATGCGGCAGAGGCATTGAAACTAAAATTAAAGCATTTATTTCCAAATGTTTTTGGGCTGCTGCACAAAAACAAAGGCAAATATTGTAGCAAAACAAACTGCAACACCTGTATCTAAGTCAAAACGGAATGTACCAATCGTGGTAATAGAACATGTAAATAAGGAACTTGAAAGCCTAGCAATAATCGAGAAGACGGACCTCGCAGATGGGCAGCACCCACGGTCTACGTTAAAAAGAAAATTAATAAGTTAAGAGTTTGTACAGATTTTTCAACGGGGTTGAATGATTGCTTAATCTCACATAACTATCTGTTGCTGAGTCCTGAGGAAAAGTTCGCAAAATTGGATGGGGGGAAATTCTTCTCAAAATTAGACCTCTTGGAGGCATATCTATAAAACCAAGTAGAAGAAGAATGCTCATACTTAATAAACATTAATACAAACCGTGGCTTATTAAAATTTAAGCAGCTTCCCTTCGGTGTAAAAATGGATCCTTCCCTATTCCAGCAAGTAATGGATACAATGCTGGGTGACTGTGATTTTGCTATCGCCTATTTAGACGATATCTTAATAAAAGCGAATCACACGAACAGCATGTACAACACGTAGAGAGGGTATTCGAGAAGATAAGAGAAGTCGGTTTTAAGTTAAGTGAAGGAAAATTCGCGTTCTTTCTGAAAAAGTAAATATTTGGGCCAGATAATAGAAAAAAAATACGGACGGAAACTAGATCCATCCAGAGCAACTGCGATAAGAAAATATGCCCATGTCGAATACTGTGACTACGCTACAAGCATTTTGGGGGTTCGTAAATCACCATCAAATTTACATTCCAATATACACAACGTAAGGCCCCGCTCAATGATTTGTAAAGGAAAAATGCAAAATAGTGCTGGACTGATAAGTGGCAGAAGGCATTTGATGAGTTAGAAAACATTTTAACATCGAACTTCTCGTCAACGCATTTTGATCCGAAGTTGGAAATTATATTGGCTACAGATGCGAGTGATTACGGTGTTGGAGCCGTGCTTCTGCACAAATATGACGATTGGAGTGAAAAGGTTATAGTCCATGCATCACGATCGTTATTACCAGCTGAATGGAACTATAACCAAATAGAAAAGGAAGCGTTTGCAATCATATTCAGTGGGAAAAAATTCTGAAGATTTATTCATAGAAGAAGTTTCTGCCTATAAGCAGATCATCGCCCACCACTGTCAATACACAGTCCTGAAAAAGGAATACCAACACACACAGCGAATAGACTATAGCGATGGAGAACTACATTATTGAATTATTAGAAAATGGAATATTTACTGTCCAAAAACCAAAAACAAAAAAAAAAACTAGGGCACGCGGATAATTTGTTCAGCCTGATACCGAAACACAGCGAGCCATTCGAAGATACGGCAGTTTTAAGATCAGTAGGAGGAATAAAAAATGTAATATGGAATGTGGTACGCGAATTACCGGTAACCATTGAAGACATGAAACGAAATACGGAAAAGAACGAATTCTTAACAGAAATGAAAAGAATACTGTGGACAGGAAAAGTACGTAGGAACAGGATTAGTGCGAAACAAAACCAAGACGTGAATCTGTACTCAATTTGTGATGGTGTACAGTTGTATGCAGAGAGAGAGAGAGAGAGAGAGAGAGAGAGAGAGAGAGAGTAGTAATACCTGAAACACTTCAAAAGAAATTATTTAGGTAACTCCATGTTGGATATCCTGGTAATTCGAAGATGAGAGTTTAATGCGTAGCTACATGTATTGGTCAAAAATAGATAAAGAAATTGAAAATTTAGTGAAAGGCTGTAAAGGATGTGCCCTAGCAGCAAAATAACCGACGATAAAAAGTGAATCTTGGCCAAAAGTAGATGTTCCGTCATCTACACATCGATTACACTGGTGCCTTAAACAGTTTCTACTATTAGTGGTAGTTGACAGTTTCTCTAAATGGCCAGAAAATTGTAAGGGTAAAACGCCAACCTTCTCAATTACAACAAACTTTCTACATGAGCTGTCTGTGAGAATTGGCATCCCATACACCATAGTCTCTGACAATGAGAGGCAATGTGAGTCTTTTGACTTTAAAAAGTCTTGTAAAACGTTCGCTGTAGATCATGTAAATACGGCCCTATATACCACCACAGATTATATGCTTTGTCGATACGTTCAAGAGAGCCCTAAGAAAATCGAATAAGGAAGTCACGGATGCTACAACAATTTTTAAAGGTATACCGTGTGACACTAAATCCAAATACACCAGCAGGTATGTCACCAGCAGAGCTGATGTTTGCGAGAAAAATACAATCAGTCTTCGACAAATTACTGCTTCGTAAGAAGAGAAAAGTTGCAATGGATAATACAGCAAGATATTTCGAAATTGTTGAAAATGTATTTGTTAGGGCGTTTAAGAACGGAAAACAAAGTTGGGAAGATGTCGTGATTACCAAGTACAATTTCTACACTTGGTAAAAGGTAGAAACGTGGTATACAAAAGAAATATTAAACAACAAAAAAAAACCCCGAGTCGTTGAGAGCGAATACAAGTGAACGGAAGAACCAATGGAATGGTTATATGATACTTTCCAAGTGCCAATGCCACTACAAAGAATTGAACCCAGACAGACAAGCGAAAGAAAAAGAAAAGTTGCTGGAAGTGGATGCCAAACGAAAAAATATTAAATGTGTAACTGTATGAAAAAATACTTAAAAAAGGAGGAGGGATGATGTAGAAACTATTACTAATAAAAGAAATAAAAGTATACTCCCTAAGAAAAAAAAGGGGGAGATGTTATGGGGATAATAGTAATAATAGAACACCCCCTCCCACGTGACGCATGGTCTGTGTTAGTCGTTACAAATACTGGGTGTAGGAAGTCGAGGTAATGTCAGTCGAATAGACGGTCCTAGATAGATAGTCGTGTCTTACGTGTCTAAATAACTATGCTACTATACCGGAGTGGAGACAGGATTACAACACATTCATACATACATACATACATACATACATACATACATACATACATACATACATACATACATATATACATTCATACATACATACATAATATATGATGGCCGTCCAATCGTGACCGAGGATGACAATTGCTGACATTCAGAAACATTGTGCGCTCTGGGACTAACTTGTATTTTGCATTTGCGGCTCCGTTGGTAGCTAATGATCCCTACTCTTGACAAACATATACGACTGCAAACATTGCAGACCAAGCTTTTCCCATTCACTACACCACCAGTGTGCTTTCGAGCAGCACGCTTAAGTTCTTCATGCTGAATACTTGCTCTTTTAAAAGTGTCCTCCATCAGTGGTGGTGACAGGCATTGTTCTCCCAGTCAGGCTCCTGCATATCACAGACCTTTAATGAAGACTTGACACAGTCCATAATCTCAGTCTTGGTTTCTGCCGGAGTCTCTTTCCCTTCACAAGTTCCCTATATAGCTTGTGCACAATCATCTCAATACTCAAGATATCAGCTGTCCTCCGGATCTGTGTGTCTGGAGTTTTTAAGGTCCACTCAACATTCAGACGTTTGTAAAGGGCCCATATCTCACATGAGTGAAAGAGCGATGTCAATACACATGCACGGTACACAGCAATTTTTGTTTGTCTTGTGATACCATGCTGGGACCAGACACGAGACTGAAAAGACCGGGAGGAATTAGTTGCTCTCTGCAGCCTGAATGGTATTTCATCATCCAGGGAGCAAGAACGGCTGAGTGTGGTGCCTATGTAGACAAACTTGTCTGCCACTTTCAGAATTCTTCCTTCAGCCACGATAGCTGGTTCCACATATGGATTTCCTGGTGCAGGCTGGGACATTACAACAGTCTTATCCAGGCTAGTGATGACTCCACATGCTTTGCAAGAAGCAGAAATACGATTCATAAGTATTTGCATGTCATCCACTGTATGAGTGATTAAGTCACAGTCATCTGCATAAAGGAGATCACGAATAAGAGAGTGGAAAACTTTTGAACTGGCAGCAAATCGGCGCAAATTAAAGAGACGGCCAGAAGATCGATATCTGACATATATTCCCACAGAGCTAACCTTAGCAAAAGCATGAGTAAAAGCAGCAGCAAAGTACAAAGAAAAGGGAGTTGGAGCAAAGATGTCACCCTGCTTGACACCATTCTCTACAGGAATGGGACCCACCATGCCACCAACTGCATAGAGCCTAGCCTCCATCCCATAATGAAATGATATAATTATAGATACAAAGTGATCCGGACATTCAAGATTGCCAAGTATTTTCCTTGGAAAGCAAAGGAGCTGAAGTGGAACTCTTAGGCCCATAAACTTGCTTCATAAGATGGTAAAGCTTATTGCTGTCATTTGCATCAGCAGCAACCGGGACATCACGAGCAAGATCCTCCCACCAAGTGTTCTCCATGTTCCCGAGAGATCGCTGCAGTAGTGATTTTACACTACTATAGTGGACAAGTGCTAGATTTCGCTTCACAGCAGAAACTCCTCTGTGTAGCAATATATTGTGGGCATGACACTATACAGCAAATAGTCGCTGAACCTCAGTATCATTTTCATCAAACCAGTCTCTGTGTCTGGAAGTAGCATATCCCAGTGTTTCAGCAGCACATTGAATAACCTGGTCTCGAAAATCTTCCCATGCTACAGTATTTGAATGCTGGACAAGCGAGTCTGAAGCTCTTTCCTCAACACAGCATCATATTTCTTGTGGACATTCAGACACCGGGGAATGCTGACTGGTCCTCTTCTCTCTTTCACTCTAATCATTATCCGGAACTTTGCTCACACCAGATTGTGGTCTGTCCAGCATTCCGATCCATGAAAGGACTTGACATTACAAATGTCATAGATGTCACGCTTGCGAATGATGACATAATCCAGCAAGTGCCAAACTTTGGAACTTGGATGCATACTCGTTGTTGTATGATCACCTTTGTGCATAAAATGAGTGCGTGCGATGTAAAGTCCATTTGTATCGCAAAGCTCCAGCAGTACATACATACATACATACATACATACATACATACATACATACATACATACATACATACATACGTACATGCATTTATACTCAACCGTTCTGCTATGTTTGTTTGGGACAGTACACTGCCCTGCTTGTATGAACATTTCTACTGAAACAGTTGAGAAAGAAAATAGAACATTTACGAACACCTGCTTCAAATCTCAAAGCTTTTCCCATTTGAAAATATGGTGATTCAAAATTTGAACCCACGACCGTGTAACCGCGAAAGCAACACACTAAGCGCTAGACTGTGGCCGTTTACTTATATTAATCAATCACTAAACGAAACCCAACGCATCCCACGAGGAAGAAAACTGCTCGTTTTAAAACCAGGTTTCCATCGAATGTAAGATTTATTCTATTAATACATCCCACTTGCGCTATTGATATCGTACGATGGGGTGGTTTCATGTGCAAGAAATAGCAGCTAAAGTTCCCTCACATTCCATGTTGCTCTCTAACAAAGAAAAAATTCCAAGAAGCAGACACTTTGAATAATGCAATAGAAAATGTGATGGTCTCAGATGGAGAGATTTTCATCATAGATATATCGAATCAGCGCTGTTTCGGGGCTAAACAGCATTTTAATTCCGGACGTATGGATTGGTGTGATTGTGTGATTGCGTAAAGATTAACTTTAACACAGTGATTATCAGGTTTGTCTCGTTGACGAGGAATGTTTTTTTTATGAATGAGGTTTTCAAACATTGTAATGCAGAATTACTAACAAGTTAAAGTTGGGTCGGGGCTCAAGTGCTGAGGTATAAACGGAGCAGATTGAACAAACGAAAATATGTTGTGGTTTGGGTCCTTAATATGTTGATGGAGATGTAGTTGTCCCCTCATGATGAATAGTCTATTTAACTTATTTTGCGACCTAATGAAGATCCAGGTGTAACAGCAGGCGATATCAGTGAAAGAGAGTGAGAAGTGTACGAAGAGGGATGGAGTAGCAAAGAAAAATAATCGAGGGGAGAGAAAGAGTGATAGAAAATGAAAAATAAACACCAGTACAAGACTGGCACTTCATCATGAACGAAAGTATGAAAGACAAACTTGAACTCGGCGTGCGGGATTTGAACTCAAAGGGCAAAGAAGCAGAACGATTAGCGCAATGCTATAAACCCGACGCTCTAACGATTCTGCCAACTGGGCACTTTATAACCATAAATATATTATCGCTGCTGTCTGTCTTTGTGGTCTTTCTTGTCTTTGTATGTCTCAAAATTCAAATGGCGTGATGCTAAATTTTATCTTTCATGTCATGATATACAGGTTTTCATTCAGTCGAATATAACCCATTTCTTTTAGCGAAGCGAAACATCCTTATAAGTTAGCGTTATCACATTTACTAGATTCTTCTTCTTCTTCTCTTCTTCTTCTTCCTGTCCTCTCCTCCTCCTCCCCCTCCCCTCCTCTTTCTTCTTCTTCTTCTTCTTCTTCTTCTTCTTCATATTATTATTATTATTATTATTATTATTATTGTTATTATTATTGTTGTTGTTGTTGTTGTTCTTCTTCTTCTTCCTGTCCCGTCCTCCTCCTCCTCCTCCTCCTCCTCTTTCTTCTTCATATTATTATTATTATTATTATTATTATTATTATTATTGTTCTTCTACTTCTTCTTCTTCTTCTTCTTCTTTTCGTCTTCTTCCTGTCCTGTCCTCCTCCTCCACCACCTCCTCCTCTTTCTTCTTCTTCATATTATTATTATTATTATTATTATTATTGTTATTATTATTCATATTATTATTATTATTATTATTATTATTATTATTATTGTTCTTCTCTTCTTCTTCTTCTTCTTCTTCTTCTTCTTTTCGTCGTCTTCTTCTTCTTCTTCTTCTTCTTCTTCTTCCTGTCCTGTCCTCCTCCTCCACCACCTCCTCCTCTTTCTTCTTCTTCATATTATTATTATTATTATTATTATTGTTATTATTATTCATATTATTATTATTATTATTATTATTATTATTATTATTATTGTTCTTCTTCTTCCTCTTCTCCTTTTCTTCTTCTTCTTTTCGTCTTCTTCTTCTTCCTGTCCTGTCCTCCTCCTCCACCACCCCTCCTCTTTTTTCTTCATATTATTATTATTATTATTACTATTATTGTTATTATTGTTGTTGTTCTTCTTCTGCTTCTTCATGTCCCCTCCTCCTCTCCTTCTTCATATTATTATTATATTATTATTATTATTATTATTATTGTTATTATTATTGTTCTTCATCTTCTTGTTCTTCTTGTTCTTCTTCTTGTTCTTGTTGTTCTTGTTCTTCTTGTTCTTCTTGTTCTTCTCCTTCTTCTTCCTTCTCTTCTTCTTCTTTGTTCTTTGTATCTTCCGCTTCTTTTTTGCATTCTCCTTTCTGTTTTCTTTCATCTGTCTCGAAATATATAACTATTGCTTTATTACGACTCTTTCATTTCGCATTTTCTCTTTTTTCTTCCACCCTACCTTTATCTTTCATTCATTAATATATTATTTCTTTCTTCCTTCCTTTCTTTCTTTCCTTCCTTCTTTCTTTCTTTGTCTCTCACTTCAATAGCTATCTACATTCACCCCTACCGACCACCGAGCTCTTTGTGTTTTGTTTAGAGTATAACAGTTTACCTTTCTCAAGCAAATTCGTTAAATGATCTCTCTCTCTCCTTCTCTCTCTGTACATGGGTCCGTCTATATACATACATATATATATACATATACGCACACACACGCACACATATATATACATACATACATGCATCATAAATGCATACATACATGCATACATATACATGACTATGTCTGCAATCCTCCCTGCGTTTCTCTTCCTCATTCCGTACACATAACACGTGTGCATACATATATACATACATACATCATATAGATACATATATGTGTGCATGCGTGTATGTATATATGTTTCTATGTACGTCTATATATTGTTTTGTTTTTCTGTCCTTCGCCGACTAAATTATCTTTTATAATACTTTTTAAACAAAATTCCATCTCTTCATCATTTTCATATTCCCAAAACTTCCTACCTCGTCGTCCCTTTTTCTAACTCCGAAATCGTTCCTCTTTCATGTATAATCGTCTGTATTTCGCTTTCAAACTTTTCTGTTCTATTTCGTAAACACCGTTCGTCTTTATATTCTTATACTTCCCCCATTAGTTGTCCCCTCCCATTTCACTTCCTGTTTATCTGTCTGTTTATCCATACACTTTTATCTTGCTCTCTCTTTCTCAGGCTCTTTTCGACAAGCCTAAATCTTCAGGAGAGTTAGCAATGAATCTAATATGCTGCGATAGTTCAAATTACAATGTTAATTTTACTATCACGTTCTTTCACAGATGGAAAATCGAACGATCAGCGAATATACGTTTACACAACCATTACATGACGTACATATTCCCCATCATTCTTTGCAATATGATGTCATAGCATAAAAAGCAGAAAATGATACTGTATTCCATTTTGAATCGATATGTGTGTCTCCTATTATTCTAATAATAATAATTAAAAAAAAATCGTTTCAGGTGGATCATTTTACATTGTATTTACAAACTAGAAAAGCACTCGGAGAACACAGACCTCCGCCAAGCAGCTCATTTCCACCCATATACACGCATGCTGAAAATTGCCGAATTTCCAAAACCAACGCCGGCAAAAACATAGACTCCATGGCGAGGCTAAAAAAAAATAAGACAGCCATATGATTAAAAAAAAAACGTTTTAAACACAGGAATCATCTGAAGCAGTTCACAACCACCAACATCATCAGCAGCATTGTTATTGCTTCCACTTCAACCACATACACCACCATCAACGTTATCATGACGGTTACTTTGACAGTCACTTTCACCACCACAACCAGTATAACCACTACAATATCACCGTCACACAACTAACACTATCATCAACACCACTATTACCAACATACCACAACATCACACATCACACCGCTCTTGTGGCCATTATAACCACCGATACTATTTTATCCTCCTCCCATACTAATCTTGACTATCGTCATCATCAACAGTGTCTCTGCTTTCACCACAATCATCGTCAAAACTACGATCACCACAATAAGTTTTTT
>NC_043004.1:63888043-63895543 GCF_006345805.1 Octopus sinensis | reverse complement strand
TGGATGCTACTGTAGTTTTTAGCCCCAGGAGGACATACTCCTCCAGCTGGCCATAGACACACTATCTGTGTCAATACCTCGAAACTCGAGTCCGTGTGTATCATAAGTTGAAGACGGGAAGGATGACTTCCCTTTGCAAATACTGACAGGACACAGATAGTGTGTCTATGGCCAGCTGGAGGAGGGTGGCCTCCTGGGGCTAAAAACTACAGTAGCATCCACCCTTAGGGGTTAGCCATATTGAAATGGCAAAAATACGTCACGATGTGTTACCTCTGTATATAACTCACTTTGATATTTATCATTGTTTGATTCACTTTTCAATATCAGCGACAGTGGGCGCTGGAAAAGTATAAGTTTTGTGAAGGAAATCTAATCTCGCTCGGCGACAACTGTGATTGTCACACGCTGACGAGAGGTCCAATACTCGAAACTCTCGAGTCCGTGTGTATCATAAGTTGAAGACGGGAAGGATGACTTCCTTTTGCAATACTGACAGGACACAGATAGTGTGTCTATGGCCAGGTGGAGGAGTGTTTCCTCCTGGGGCTAAAAACTACAGTAGCATCCACCCTTAGGGGTTAGCCATATTGAAATGGCAAAAATACGTCACTATATATATATATATATATATATATATATATATATATATATATATATTATATATATACATATATATATACATATGTATATACATTTATGTACATATATATATATGTATATAACTGTATATACATATATATATTATATATATATATATTATATATATATGTATGTATCTATGTATGTGTATGTGTGTACTTCATAGCTCGGTGCCTACCAAGAGTCACCGTGCCTTTCATTCTTCCGATTCGGATAAAAGAAATACTAGTTGATGGAAAAGCAAAATCATGCTCTGTTCGATATAATCGATTATAACCCAAAAATGCACTGACCCAGCTTGGCGATATTCCATTGACAGATATAAGTACATCACACACACACAAACACGCACGCACTCACACACACATACATACACATACACACACACATATATATTACAGTATGATATGTATATTACTTAAATAAAGGTTTTATATTACATATATATATATATATAGATATATATATATATTATATATATATATTATACATATACATACATATATATAAAGGGCGTGCTCCAGCATGACCGCAGTCATATGACTGAAACAAAATAAAAAAGTGTTAAAAAAAGAGTATATATATATATATACATATGAATATACATATTCACTTATCTATATTTATATGTATATGTAGGTGATGTGTGTACGAGTGCCTATGTGTATATATTTGTCTCTATGTGTGTTTATGTTTATGCTTATGTTTACTGGTTTGGAAACCATTATAACAAATCATAGCCTAGCGCATCTATAAAATATTGATCAATATAACAGACAGCTATATGTCAAGAGGGGATATAAGTATGCGTGTGTGTGTGTGTGTGTGTGTGGTGTGTGTTTATATAGTGCCATTTGTTTAAAGAATATTTTCAAACATTTGCACCCATTTCTCTAAATGCTAAAAAAATCACCATCGCTTCAAGCTTCAGTTAAATAAATATTTTTATGTTTAGTAACAGTATCACCCATTCCATTTCCCCCCATCTCGTAACCCGCTCTACATCGGTGACTTTCCAAGCTTTCATTTGGTTTCAACTCCATATGAATTCAAGGAAAAATTCTGCGCTAGCCTCTCTGGAAGATAAGAAAGGATTCTGTTTTGGTTGTAATAAAGTATTGATGGCTTTTTGTGTTATTCTTTAACCATCAGACACCAAGATTCGTTTTATTTTCCTTTATGAAAGCGAAATCATAGAAACGGTAAGCAATTGAAGGTGTTTGGTCATTCGAGCTTAAGTAACTCGCTGTAAAAAGAATTGATAAAAGATTCATTCATAAAGCAGAAGATTTTTAAGTTTGGCAACCATTTTCAATACAGCGTTTCGTCAAGCAAGAAGGTCTTCATGAAATATTTGTATAGAAGCTCCCTAAAGCAAAACTATTTATCCACTTGATTTAAATAAAAGAATTAAATATAAGTAACTCTAAAATAAACGAAAATAAGGAAAAAGAAATTATAGAGTAAGGAAATAATATAATGCCGGTGAGAAGCTATACAAATGTTAGATTTGGCCTTCAGCAGAAACAAATCACAGAGAACATTTTGAGTTGATTACAAGATTATATTTGAAACTGTTAAAACGAACAGTTTTTCATCTTGAATAGAGATAAAACAACTGATAGAAATAAAATTGGTTGTAAATTCTCATCATAAAATATAACGAGTGGGTTGCGCTCGAACAGAAATAAACCACCATATATAGAATAGAAATTGTCAGTTATCTAGAAATATCAATCTTCAGAAAATATTACGAGAAGTCTCTTACAATCAATTTTAGGTCGAAAACAACGGTAACTTATCCTCAGTCGCTAATTTTGTGGCCAGGTTTCAATTCATGACGGACGTTTTGCGGCCCATTCATAAAGACGGTACTTCTTGGTCTACCTCCTAAAATTAGTCTGTCTAAAAAGCTAAGGAAGAATTAGCTGCTATTTCTTTCAAATTGTGTGACAGAGTAGTGTATCTGTGGTTCCCTTTTAACTGAAGAAAGTCATTTCCAAATGCTTTACGATTGTACTTCTTAAAGGCAAAGAACTCTCGTTATTCGTGTGTTCACTTGGAAATCATTCAATCGCTTTATGAAAATAATAATTGTTTTGGAAGCACACCACTCGATAACCTGTAAGCAATGAGCAAAACAGCCTGTTGTGCAAGTTTATATACATAGAGGATAAACAGAGGAAACCAATTCATGTGGGTGTTGTTTTCGTGCCATCTAGATATAACATACAAATACATTATAATGTACTGTCAAATAGAGTTGTCATTTTCTTGCTGAACACGCAGCCAATCTGATATTTACGAGTGATTAGAGATGTTTTTCACTGTAGTTGTAAACCCATGTCAGTTTAATGCATGATCCGGTTTCGAATCCACTAATGCACATGTATGTTAATTTTTTTTGTTACCATGTACCTTGACGCCCACACGTAATTGCGCAATATATACAAGTACATGCACTTCTATATGATATATGTTCTTTTGTATGTAAACTTTTATACTTGTATAATATAAACTCAATCATATTTACAAAGACATACACATGACAAATACACTTATATACAATTATACAATTATGCACCACAAATACACTTACACACTACATACGAATTGCACTTCTGAAGTTTTGATACTTTTTCAGGACAGAAATTTTGTAATTTCAAAGAAGTACAAATCTCTAATCTCCTTGAAAATAGCATCCTCTGATATGAATGTACTTGTAGCGCTCCAGTCATTTCATGAAGACTTCCATGGGATCCTCCAAAGTGAACGTTCCAGGAGCCTTGTCACAGCCTCCATGTTTTCAATGCCTTCAAAACGATTGCCTCTAAATTCTCCTCAGTTTGAGGTACAACCAATTGTTACAGAGAGCAAGGGATGGAATGATGCTAATTTCTGTCAAGTAGTAATGTTACTAGGATGGAATTGTAATAAACCGTCTTTAGTAGAGTGTGTCCAAAGTATTGTCAGGCGTTTCCGCCAATCTTCAATAAAAAGTTAGCAGGTTGACTTATTAGATGTATAATAATGATATACTAAAATTACAATAATTTAGGATAGTTATTATTGCCTCTCCTTCAAAACGCCTCTTACATTTACACAAAAACATGACTTTTACAAACATTCAATGTGTGCGTTTAGGTACATGAAAACGAAAAATTAATATTTAGAAAAATATTGTTTCCCCTAATGAAGCAAATCTGTGATAAAATGTGTTTGCAGACAGTGATGACATTCCAGTTTTTCCGGATATCATGGAATACATCGACCGATATATCTGTCTTTATTTTTAAGACAATAAGATGTTATTTCAAAGATATTTGGATGATATATCTAGCAGAACACTCTACCGCTAGAGACAACGTCATTGGCTCCTATATTCCAAATATTCCAATGAATCTCATCAACGAATTTATATCCCTTAAGAACACTTCAATAATAAAATATTTCGAATAGGATCAGTTAAAAAGGAAACAAAATCACACAACGAAATATTAGAAATATTAAGAATAATACTGGCTAAAGATAAATTATATCTAACACTTAATGTTGCAAAAATCCTGTATCCAATTATAACACGGATTAATGACCCCCACATAATAACAATACAGCTTTGGATATATCATGAATATATAAATGAAATAAGAAGAGTATTCTGGTTTTCTTGGAGTATTGCGGTAGAGAAGTAAATTAAGGATTTTTTACAGTTATAAGGCTGAGATTTGTTCTCAAAGTGTCTATATTTCTTGCGTCTTTCAGGTCATCTATGGGAATCCTGTTGCTCCTGTAGATCAAGAAGAAACCACAGATGATGATAGTTTTCCATTAGATAATGAAGAGGAATGCCAGCCAAAGAATCTGACGTCATGTCCTCCAGACCATTGCTGTGTCACAGAGGTGAGTTGTTTGTAGTGTCTATATTTTAATATCATAAGCTGAATTTTATAAAAGAACTCAGTTTAAGTAAACTGAATCTGAATCTATAAATCGGAAACATTTATTATATGTAGAATTGGCAACGAGCCGGCAAAATCATTTCTGCGCTGAACAAAATGGCTAGCGGACTTCTTCTGCCTTTCAGTTCCCAGTAAAAGTATGACTGAATTCGACTTTGCCTTTCGTACTTTGGAGATCAATAAAATAAATACCATTCGAGCAAAGTGGTCGATGACATCGATTTATTCCTTACCCTAAAATTACTAGCTTTTTGCTAACATCTGAATCCATTATTATTGGTAGAATCTTTAGAGCGTTGGAGAATTTCATTGAAGTGTTATTTCCGGCTCTTTACATACCAAGTTAGAATCCGGCTGAGGTGAAATTTGCCTTTCACCTCTCCAGTGATCGCTCAAATATTCGATGCGATCTACTCTGTACACTTCCGTCAAGATGACTTTGACTTTCATCCATACTGAGTGGTAGAATAAGTATCTTGTTGATCACTGAGGTCCATGCAGTCAACTAGTTGCTGTCTATGAAATCTATCTCTCTGTGCTTGAAGGAGAAAGGAATTATTATCATTATTGGTGTTAAGGCGTGAGCTGATAGAATCATTAGCACGTCAGACAAAATACATAACGTCTATACGTTCTGAATTCAAATAACAATATAGCCGAGTTTATCTTTCATCCCTTTAAGAGGCATTAAACCAAGTACTTGTGAAGCTCTGGATTCAAAATAATGCTCCCTTAGAATTTAGTATCTTGTGCCTATTGGAGACACTAGATGATTTGTTGTTAAACACAGCATCTTTGCTTGTGAAAGGGTATAACAAAATGTCAGCTGTTCACAACTAGTGGACTTAAGTAACACACTGCATTCAATTTTCAAGAGCTTTGTAGAAGATTCGTGTACTTTCAGTCCATGTCTCAGGACATGAAATTACATAACCCAACATAAAATTTAATATATAGGTTTAGTAATATTTATTATTATTTTCATAGAGTTAAATTTCATAAACAAAATATTAAAGTATCTTAAAACTCTTTGAAAGTTTTAGCACGAAAAATCCATCAGACATCACAAAGGAAGCTTAAAGAATTTTGTCTCAACCAATACCTTGTTTAGATTTAAATAATTATACTAACAAGCCATTTTTTCACTGTGGGGTACCTTGCTACTAACAGCTGCAAAATTAACGAATATGTCGTGCATGTATAGGAAAATTAGGAATATAGAACTAAGTACAAAAGTGGCTCCCAGTGACATTGACGTATAGTTATTTATTCCTATTTAACGTGTAACAGGCGGTAACCTTCCGTGAAACCTCAGTTTCCAGGGGAACCCCGAGTGGAAAATGCTGGCATAAAGAGTTATTATGTTGCCGCACCATTTTCGTCAAATTCATGATAGCAGTAATGATATATATATTGTTCTAGAGGGCAGCGAGCTGGCAGAAACGTTAGCATGCCGGGCAGAATGCTTAGCGGTATTTCGTCTGTTGTTACGTTCTGAGTTCAAATTCCGCCGAGGTCGACTTTGCCTTTCATCCTTTCGGGGTAGATAAATAAAGTACCAGTTTCGCACTGGGTCGATATAATCCGTTTGTCCCCTCTATGTTTAGCCCCTTGTGAGCAGTAAAGAAATGTATATATATTTTGTTATAGGGTTTAGGTCTTTCAAGGGTGAGGGAATACACGAACATTTATTTTGTTAGCTGTTTATGCTGTCTTCATGTTTGTTAGCTTGTTATCACTAATATGTCGATTTAAAGACGAATGCATTAAAGCAGAAATTTAACTTAAAAACACATTTAGGTTTTAAAATGTCGAAGATTTTTCATAAAATTAAATAGGAGAATGAGTTGAGCGATTGCGTTATCGCTAGTGTTGTAATAATATCAGATTTCAATGGTAGAATTCCTAGAAAACAGGGCATCTATTTAAGGCTCGGTACTATTTGAGTTCAAATCCTCCCTTTTATCCTTCCGGGTTCAATACGATAAAATACCAGTGAATTACTGGAAATGTTGGTATAGACTAATCTCCTTCCAAGAAATTATTGAGTTTGTATTTCAATCAGAAGCATTATCTTCAACGGTAAAACGCAAACAAATAAAACAAACCTTAGATGAAGAAACGAAGGGGATCTCCGTCGGGGAAAATTTGCAATAATGTTTGTAAATGTAATTTCATGTGCCGTAGGGTGAAGATAAATCTAATGCTTCGTGATTGTTATTTCTTTTGTGTGTGTTTGTGAGTGAGAGAAAGAGAGAGAGGGAGAGAGAGAAAGGGAGAGAGAGAAAGAAGAGAAAGAGAGAAAGAGAGAGGGAGAGGGAGAGAGAGAAAGAGAAAGAGAGAGTAAAAGGGAGAGAGAGAGAGAGAAGAAAAAGGACGTTACATTTTGCACTGTTTTTCCCTTATTTTTCTGACGATAGCGCAGTCCTGAAGCCCCAGTTTCCATTTCTCTTCTCTGCATACGAACAGATTGACACCCATCAACGTCACCCATTCTGTCTTACTAATATTGACAAAGTATGTATTGAATTATATCTTTCTCTTTCTAGATTCTTGCGTACCAGCCAAGTTTCAAGGGCCAGAGAGCAGCTGGACATTTGGTATGTCGACGCATGCGCGACGAGGGAGAACTGTGTATTTTGAAGGACGCCTTACACATTTGTCCATGTAGAGAAGGTCTCGACTGCGTGGAAATGGACGATTCGGATTATGGACACTGTTCGCGAATATAGGTCGAATATATTTCAAAGTCAGAAGCGGAAGCAGCCACAGTAACAGCCACAGTAACAGCAGCAGCTGCATCCATGACAGAACGGCAATAATAATAATAATAACATCAGCAACAACAATCAATACTTAAAAAATCTCTCTCTGGCACTACAACCACATTAAACCTCCT
>NC_043004.1:63875543-63885543 GCF_006345805.1 Octopus sinensis | reverse complement strand
AATCGACTCTCCACCAAAAAAAATTCGGGCCCGGTGCCTAGAATAGAAAAGAATATTTATTAATTAATAAGGCAGTGAGCTGGCAGAAACGTTAGCACGCCGAGCGAAATGCTTAGCTGTATTTCGTCTGTCTTCGGGTTCTGAGTTCAAATTCCGCCGTGGTCGACTTTGCCTGTCATCATTTTAAGGTGGAAAATACCAATTGCGTACAGGGGTCGATCTAATCGACTGGCCCCCTCCCTAAAAATTTGGGACCTGGTGCCTAGAGTAGAGAAGAATATTACTAGTTACATAAAAGAGACGAGCAAATTACTTAGCGACATTTTGTCAATCTTCACATTCTGAGTTCAAATTCCGCCGAAGTCAACTTTGACTATTTTCCCCTTCGAAGTCGACAAAATAAGTACCAGTTGAATACGGTGGTTAATGTAACAGACTTTCTCCCGTAAAATTGCTGAGTTCAAATTTCGCCGGGGTCAACTATTCCTTTCAGGAAAATAAAAACTGGTTTCGGTGATATCGTCTGGCTCGCACCCACAAAATTTCAGGCCTTCTGACTACAGCAGAAAGAAATATGACTAAGCACCTTCCTCAAAATCCTGACATATCCATACTAACACGCGACTAAAGTAGTCTAGTAATCTCTCTTTAGGTTTAATACCTTTCCGTACTTGGCATTGTAATTACGTATATAATTTTAGGTTTTCAAGATATTTAATATTATATCTGCACTACGTTCGATTGTTTTGATCTGGGACATTTTTTGTATACCTTATTAATAGAAGAATTTATAATATCATATTCGAACTATGTAGTGTTAATGTAGTATCCATCATTTCCTACGGATTCGAAGCGCTAAGCAGGGATGTCTACAAATATAAATTTTTACCAGTTCAAATATAATTGAGACCTCGTAAGAACAACATTCACAGCATTTCGTTGTGGAGAGGAATTCTCGCTGCTGAAAAAAAAAACGTAAACACGCCAACTCAGTATGGAGTGCTCTCTGCTCGTTTTGGAGTATTCATCTTCTTTTCAGCATCGAACACTAGAAAGATAGGCGTTCCGAGTTTAATACAAGAAACTAGATCTCTCTTATTAGGCTGAGCAAGAGCTTTGCATTCTTAGTATCAATCAAACCGAGAGTGCTCTGCATCATCAACTGCATCAGGTACGAAGGACCAGAATTATCGTACTAGTATTAATTGCCTTGCTGAAATTAAGGTATATGACATCTGTGTTTGAGCCTTCTATCAACGTTTTTAAGATGTCACCAAAATACTGCAGAAGCTGCGATAGGCAGTCCATACCATCACAGAAAACATGCTGGTTGGGGTTCAGCAGATTGATGTCTTCGAGGAAGAGAGTTATTCGCGATCTCACCACCCTCACACATACTTTAATGATATAAAAGGTGAGGGAAAACGGACGTTAGTTCAGTGCAAGAGATTTGTTTCTCTTTTTGAAGACTGGAACGACAGACTGGGAAAGAAAATTATCAGGAATGTAGCCAGTATCAAGTGAATTTCTCCAGAGCCCAGCTAGAGGGGGTGCAATTTGGTATCAACACATCTTCAGAACAGAATAAATTTGCAATCTATTAATCTCTGAGTTTGTAAAAGAAGGCAAACCTAGAGGAAACCAAAAGACGAATGATCACAATAAGCAGTCAGCTACACTACCTTAGTCGTTACCAGTCCCCAATGTGGAATTCCTCACCATTCAGGTGACCAGTACAGCCGTAAGATGCATTACGGATCTATAGCAATTGGAAGAGCGTGACCCAACTCAAATAAACATTAAAAACTGTGTGACGTGAGGGCTAAGGTGAAATGAACGTATCCCCTTTGGACTTTGCTAATGATTACTATAGCGATAGGTAACTAAACAGAAATTTGCAATCTATTAATTTCTTTGAATGACCAATCACTTATAAATGTTAGCATCTGGGGACTATCTCTGACCAAGTGATAATAAAAAAACTCAAAGGAGGTCTGCAACCAAATAACGTTACTCAAAACAACACTTTGGAACTGAATCAATAGAGGCAAAGATGCCTCTCCTTTACTTGACAATTTATGCACCACATTGAAGAAATCACAATCTAAATATATCTCAAAGCAAACTCTTACAGTGTTGTACCATTGAATTACAAATAACGCTCATCTTGTATCCTCGGGTGATTCTACAGCTTCCAAGACTACAATTGTATTCGTCTTGGCTTAGGAAAAATAACTAAATTGTGTGGGTTATCTCCCATTAAGGGGTCTTACTAACCTCCTAAAGAGTTGAAATTTTAGGAATATTACTTCATTTGTTTCTAATATCTATGGTTAAAATTTCATCAGCAGCAAAAATACATGAAATTTCATGCGAGTTATGGCTTCATTTACGTCCCTTCACTTTCAAACATATACTGCACTACATCCGCCTTTATGCTTAGAATATAATTTCTAAATTTCATAAAGATCTATATAATATACTTGACCTTGTTTTGGATCATAAAAAATGACTAAAATTTGGGAGTTAAGGCCCCCATTAAGGGGTCTTAGAATCCTCATGAAAAGCGGAAACTTTGGGAATACTTCATGATTTGTTATCTATGGTTGAAATTTCATCAACATCAGAAATTTATGAATTTTCATATGGGTTTTAAGCCCCCTCAAATTCAAACCAAACATACTGCATTATACACACCCTTATGCATTGAAAAATGACTAAATTTGAGGGTTAGAAATGGAAATTTTGGTTATATTTTAAAATTCATTTTTAATACAGATGGTTCAAATTTCATCAGAATCCGAAGCATATGGATTTTTACGGAGGGTTCTGCACCCCAACTCTTTATGACCCCTCAAAATTGTATGAAACTTACAACATTACCCTTCTACCTTGGCTTAGATTTTATGTTCCAAATTGCATTAGGATCGACCCAGTAGTTTTTGAGTCTATAAGTAATACACGAACACACGAACACACAAACATTGACTTTCATATTTATAACTGAGGAAAAATTCGGACTGGCGCTAGAGCCTGCGTTCGGATGCTTTCTTTTCCCGGGATGAAAAGGGAATGTTACATCGCTTCAGACTGTGTTTTAGTTTGTCTTTGAAGAGCAATAGCAGCCTTCCAACTGATTCTCTTGTTGGGAAAAAAGAGAAGTTGCTTCGGATTTCTGATATCACTCATATGTGAGAGGTGACCAGATCATCACAGCTGCATTTTGATGACGAGGGCGTCAATACCTGATAAATTACATTTTCTCCGAAACTCATGGTTAAAAATATGGTTATTCGGGTATTCTATTGGAGATAGTATGCAAGCATCGTATATGAAAAGCGTTAAAGTGGTGGATGTGTTTTCGGTATAGATTCAACACCCTAAAGCAATGCTGTCAAACTCACCCACTTGTACACATCGTGTTTCACCTTCACAGATACATCGTGGCTGTTGCAAAGCCTGTGGTAGAACTTAACGAATGTGGAACTAGCCTTCCCGATTTTGGACTCAATTTCATTATCCCTCATTGGAAATAATGGGATCAAAATAAGTGAAAGAGGAAACAGTTTTTAACGTCAGAAGATGATATATATATATATATATATATATATATATATGTATGTATGTATGTATATGTATGTATATATGTGTGTGTGAATGTATGTATGTATATATATATATATATACACACATACATTCACACACAGGCACACACACACACACACATATATAAGGAAAAAGACATGGTAGAAAATTCTAAAATAAGTTTATTATGAAGTACATTTTAATATCGGTTTTCGTCGTTTAGGCTTTTTCGACTAAGTATGAAATAAGGAAAACAATTAAATTGGGAAAAAAGACAAATTAAATGTTTTTTAAATATTTCCATAGTCTTCCAATAGGATTACGGTACATAGATTCAAGATTAAAATACGAGAATACAGAAAAATAGGATTAAACGGGCAAATGGATATTTGCACCACATAGGAACAACCCAACTTAGAATTTTTTCCCTCTATAAATTTAGGGACAATGTAACCTATAATCAGCACATTAGCAAAGAAGCATATTTTATCGCAGAATATAAACCTATTTTGAATGACTCCACCACAAATGAAACAACTACAAGAATTTAGAACAATTACCATCACTACTGCTATGACTACAACAGATCACTTTTAGGTCATTTGACCATTAAAGAAGATTCCTCGAACCATTTACTGTCACAGCACTCCTGTATTTTTCTTTTCTTTCTCCTTCTTCCTCTTCTTTCTTTATTTTACTTCTCCTCCTCTTCCTCCTACTCCTCCTACTCCTCCTACTCCTCCTCCTCCTCCTTCTTCTTCCTCCTCAGCTGCTCCTGCCTAAACCATCAATTCGCTGTACTCATACACTTTTCCTTCAAATTTACTACTACCTACCTACCAAGAATTCACAAAGGAAGAGAGAGAGAGAGAGAGAAAGAGAGACGGAGATAGACGGAGAGAGACATAGTATCTGAAGACCATAGAAATATTTACCTATTTGAAAACTATGGAAATATTTACAAAGCATTTCAATTAATTTTTTTCTCCAGTTTAATTGTTTTTCTTATTTTACTCTTAATTGAAAAAGTCTAAACGACGGAAACCGTTATTACAATGCAGTTCATGATAAAATTATTTTAGAGTTTTCTACTTTGTGTTCTTTCCCTATACATAACTCGTCTGTAACTTTTCTACCTTCTACACTCACACACACACACACACACACACACACACACACACACAAACACACACACACAGGCACACACCACACACACAGGCACACACACATAAACACGCACACACACACGCACAGAGTCTCTCTCTCTCTATCACACACACACATACACACATACACAAGGAGGAAATCTCAGAGACTTGCGAGGTGTAAATGTGGAGGTCTTCAAAGAGCATCGGGAGATATTACCAGATGTGTCCAAATCGCGGCAGAAATCACGAAGAAGAGCAGTTCCATCCAACTAACTACTTCACCAAAAACCAGTAAATAAAAGAAACCTAAACATACAGAAAGGCACTACTTCCCGCCTATAATATATATATATATAAGTACATTAAAAGGTTTCCAATAAAGAAGCAAGTTCTAGATACACAAAGAGGGGATAAATTCATGAAATGGAAAGACAATTAAAAACGTTTACCATCTCAGCCAATCTTGTACTGCAGTTTCGTCGTTTTTTTTTTTTAGCAAATGGATAGAATTCATCTGCCAAGGCCAGATATATATATATAAATGATAGAAAATGGAAATATATTATTATCAATACAAAGTTTAAAATTTATTAACATAATTCTATATAATATTATGTTCTTATAATAATATAATATAGTATATAATAAATATCAAATACAAATTACATACAATTGTTTCGATTTTTAGCCATAAAAAAGTTATAAAAATCCATTGTTTGTAGGTATGAATCTCTTCAGTGTAATTTTTGATTGATAAGGATTCATAAATCCAAGAAAAGAGTGAATTTAAATATTTTCATGTTTTCAATCGTGAGCGCTAATAATTGAAAACAAAAATAAATATAAAAAATATAAAATAATATAACGTTCATAGAATACATTTGTATATTGTTAAGTATTCTAATATAAGTATATCAGCGCATTATTTTTTTTATACCAGGAACAATATTTTTAGAAATATTTTTCTTTTAAATATTAATACAAAAACCATGGCGGAAAATGAAATATCGCGTTCATTCTTTTATATTATTAAAAATACATGTTATTACAGTAACAGTACACTTTTTTATCTATGGGTAAATAGCAAAATAATATATTTAAATTACTATATCATCTCTAGTCAAGTAGCAAATAATATTATAAATTACATTGCATTAATTATTTAAAATAATCATAACTAAAATTCAAAGGTTAATAATTAAAAATTATATAGTTTATATAAGAAAGAAACTTCGTAAAAAATATCATAAGATTATTACAGTAGAAGTTTAAAAGAAACTCTGAATTAACCAGTTATCCGGAAGCAATTTAATGAAAAGGACTTCGTAAATGTCCTTTTGTTAATTATTCATTTCCATATCATAAAATAATGCTAAAATTAAAATTAAAATGAAAATTACATTGTTTCTTAGAGGAAAAATCTCATATTATGTTTATATACATTTATACTTACGGAAGAATAGAAAGGATATAATTTCACAAAGGTGATTTACTAAGTATGTTTTTAATATGGTGTATAATAATTATTATTCATGCGAGAATAATTTTTATCTATACTAATTTTTACATTATCAAATGATCTTTTTTTTATTTTCAGGGGAAATAATTCAGTTTAAATTAATATGTTTATAATTTAGTACATTCGTAACAATATTAGAAATATATAAAATTTACAATAGGCTCTACTTTAAAATTTAATATAAATTTATATAATTACATTTAACATCATTCAAGATACAACACTTTGAAGAGAAACTAACATGGATGATACAACTACCATACAACCACCCAATAACTAAACAGCTTGACATGTCTGAATCGAATGATGAATGACAGATACATAGATGATGATCAACTAACAAGAAACGTAAGAGTGAACGGAGGAGTACAACTAGATACAGATGAAGTCGCTGTCCTAGAACTCCCTCCGAAGTTTGCCATATATTATATGGTTAGAAAGATATCAATACTGTCAGACATTGAGAAATGCTTCACCAAACTAAGATGGAGAACACACTTTAACCACAACCAAAACATCCTGATATTCATGGCACATCTGACAAAAATCATTCATACGTCACATACCGTTTGACATGAAAAGGGTCTGCCCTACCAACTTATCCTTCAGCAAAAGAGTATGCATACCACCCTATGCTGACATTGCTTTAAAAGCAAAGTTTACCCTAACTAAGTCAAAACTACTGTCTGCTTTCTCTGACCACACCCAAAGGCATAAACTGAAACGTTCAAAAAATAAGACCTATGATCTTGACACCAAAATTAAGAAAGGTCTTAACAAATTAAAAGGATAGAGAAATTGTATGTTTCCCGACTGACAAATCAGGCGGAATGTATGTTGATAACGTATCAAGCTATATTTCGAACATGCAACCACACACCAGAGACAAGATAGAGACAACTACACTCGAATGCTCAAATGGGAATGCTGTGTATCATTCTCCAGTCCGAGAAACGTACAGCGAACAATTCCATAACCAACAACAATGAAATCCCACCCCTATATGGCCTTCGAAAAATCATAAGAGCTACACAAATCATGTACTTGGTCCACCTACCCGACCCGTTTGTGGTGCCAACAATGCTAACAATCACAAAATATATTTTCTTTCACAATTCCGTCGACCCTTAATAGAGTTATCTATAGATGTATGTGATGGAACTGAAGATCCCGTTTGCAGGATCCGTATATGCAACACCACATGTGACCTCAGTGACCACATCGTAGGTAGCATGGATGTGGTATCACTATATCCTTCTATTGATGTTGACTTTGCTATTGAAAAATATATAAGAGTTAACTTGTAAGAGCAATATATTATTTAAAAATGTGGATATATTTGCATTACGTCTCTTACTGACCCTAACTTGTACCGACGAATATCTGTCACGCAATAACCTGGTATATGCTTGTCCCACCCGTAACAAACGAGGTAGACCGTCTACTATTATTCCAGCATACAAAATGACCCACAGTGAACGCTGGCACGGATGGACAAAACCAGATCACCCACTTTCGGTACACACGACATCAGAACCACTGTAGCACACGCTATCGGAGCCAGCCTTAGAGCTACTCTTAAAAACCATATTTTAAAGTTTAATAATAAACTATATAAATGAAATGAAATGAACTATATAGATGAAAGGTGGTGGGGATCGCCGGTGATGCTGCCAACCTCTTCATGGTATGGTGGGGCAGGCATTTTAAGCAGTGACTAGTGACCCGTAACATCCACTCAACTATGTATTCTCGATACGTTGAAGACATTACCGTTGTGAAAAGTAATAGTAATACAGATATCGACACTCTACTGAATGAAGAACAGATGATGGCAACTACACAACACATAGCTGACTCTATCCATAGTAGTATAAAGGTTACTGTAGACTACCCCCATAAACACCCAAGAAATAGATTACCTGTCGTAGATACTGAGTTGTGGATAGAATATACTATGATTAACGGAACTGTTAAACCCTCTTTACTCCACTCACACTATTTTAAACCTATGGCTAATCCACTGATAATCCGTAGTTACTCAGCGATGTCAAGTACTACCAACATTAGCATCTTCGTGGCAGACTTAGGTTAATGAGGAACGTATCCCCACTATGCCAGCCACGAGAACGGCAACAACACATCTAGCACTACATATTCCGAATGCAACGTTCCGGTTGCACACAGTACGATAGAATCAGAGTGTACAAAGGAGCGAAAACAAGATTCGAACGCATTCTAAGAGATGATGAAAAGAGCATATGCCCCCTATACCGCAGCAAGTTCTGGAATAGGTTGGAGAGGGACACCAACAAAAGAAATAAAACCAATATTTGGTATGATAACAGGAAGTTTTACAGTGTAATGTTTGTTGACGCTACACCTAGGAACGAATTAAGTAGTGCATTTAAGAAAATCTTGCACACAACCGGCCTTAAGATCAAAGTTGTAGATAACACAGGTAGGACTATCAAATCTGCATTAAGTACATCATACCCATTTGATAGAATCACGTGTCAGAATAATTGTACAGTATGTTCTATAAACCCACATATGAACTGCAGAAAAGAAAGGGACTTGCACTATTATCCCGGAGTCATATATTGGAGAGACCTCTAGGAGCATCGATGACAAGTTCAAAGACAACACATGGACAACTAAATTAAAAAAAATAAACAAACAAACTCCATCTTCTATCAGCATGCTGTAGACTGTCACAATGGCTCCTCAGGAGACTTAGTTTAGAATATTATGTACACATCCAACTGATGCAATGCTAAGACAAACCCCTGAACCTGTCTGTATACAGGAATTCAAACCCATCCTCAACCGTAAACCCTAATGGTGTAACAGCCAGATTCCACTCGGCAGTACCCATCTATAATCACCCCCTTTTTCTCATTTACGTGTAGAAATCCATACGTACGTGTTGAGATGCAAGATATTGAAATATACATAATTATATATGATCGTATGAATGTACAAAGATTAATATATATGTACGTATGTATAGATGTATGTGTATTTTAGCGTACTTGTGTATGTATGTGTGTACGTGTGCATGTATGTGCTGTGTAAGTAATGTGTGTATGAGTGTGTAGATGCATGCACGAGTATGGGTGTAGATATATGTATCTATTATATATATATATATACATGCATGTAATCACATATATATGTATATGTCTATGTATAATAAAATAAAAATAAAAATAAATTGAAAAAATAAAATAATTGAATTTTAACCGTTGTCTGCGAAAATTGTGACATATATATATGGATAAGCGTATATATGTGTATACTTTAAGAGTACACGTATATATGCGAGTGGGTATACGTGTTTATATGATTCTGTGTGCTTGTACATGTGTATAGGCATGTTTATATTTGCATGTATGTATCTAAGACGTATTCATTCCTGTTAGACGGTGATGAGAGGAATACATGCACACACACACACACACACACACACACACACACACACATATATATATATATGTATATATTTGTAAATATATATATATGTATATATATATGTATATATATGCATATATATATATATGTGTGCGTGTGTGAGTGTATACAACCTTCGACTTAGTAACAGTCATATATACAACTTGAGCAAACACACATATCAGTACATAGGCATACGTTCACATGTACATACACATATATACACACACACAGACACGTCTACACACTTACATACCTAAATACTCACATACATACATAAGTACATACGTGCATA
>NC_043004.1:63870543-63873043 GCF_006345805.1 Octopus sinensis | reverse complement strand
TTACATGCATACTTCTACATACATTGACACACACATACATATAAATACACACACATACATATATGCACACATTCTAAAGATTATATAAAATTATAACATTTGTTTATCTAAAATAGTTTCTACTTTAATACACAATAATCCTCCAAATAATCAATTCAATTTAATTATATTTTCTAAACACTTATCTTGAAGAGTGTTTACAAGATAAAATACGTCCTTGTTAAGAAGTTTTGTTTTTATTATTGATTTGAAAATTTGATATATTTCATCGACACTCAGGTTACATTTATTATCACCAATTTTATAAGATCTAGTATGACTAAGTATTTGCCATTTAAGGTTATATAATTTATTATACCTTAGCTTCCATATGAATTTACTTGAACTGGTGCTGCACGACTTATTTCTGCTTCTAAAAGTATATACATGGTTTAAAATACGCCGTGTAATAAAACTTTTGGTTGACCTAATATAAAAATTACTATTTCCTTTAGATTCTACCCTACATCTGTATATAAGGTTAGTTTGGATGCAAAAATCACTGAAATAACATTTATCCTTAATCACAAGTTCTAGCAGCACGATTGCGATCAAGTCCATTGTTAGTGTTAGTAATTAAAGTATCATTATTTCTATTACCATAAAAATGATCTAATTTATTGTTATTAATCGAAGAGATAGTTCTAAATAGTTTTTTTAGATACTGAGAAACCAATTCTAACCGTTTTATTATTAACTATTTCATTATACTTATTTTCTTCTTAAAATGTTTTAGATATAGATCTGTAAAAAAGATTTAACCAAATTAGCTTTATTTTTCTAGCGAAAGGAATAATAAACCAAATACTGTTGTCTTTTTTCAAAGTTATCATCATCCGATTTATCAAAATTAACATATGGGATATATTTCCTACTCTTATATTTAAACTTCTTCTTCTTCTTCTTTTTCTTCTTCTTCTTCTTTAAAAGATTCATATTATTGGTATTAATTTTAGAATATAGATCTACACTACATTTACTCCAGTCTTAATTTGTATATTATTAGGTCCAATAGTAGTCAATTTATTAATAATAGTATCATCCTTATTTTTATGAGGCTCACTAAGTTTAAGTTTATTACTCACACCACTAACATTATATTTACCCAATCCGTTGTGTCTCGATTTAGTGTTATTGAAATTTTTACTGTCTTTATCCTTTTTACATTGCACAATCTTATGTATATATCGCACTTTCTTAAGGGCTACATTATAGTATTCAGCATTACAATTGAAAATTTCCTTCTTAGAAGATAAAAATGAAATTCGTCTCGAAATATTTTCAACCAAAGACGTGTAACTGCTTTAGGATGATTACTATTAAAATTAGAATACTTGAAGTTAGTATTAGATTTATGATATGGTCTATATTGGCTTGTAAGAGGATTCATATTATCATCTAAATAATTAGCAGAATCAGGTTCGTTTTCAATAATAACAGATAGACCAAATCCATGAAGTCTTTTCATATACAAATCCAATTTCCTATTTGACAGGGTATTAATTAAAAACAATGCATCGTCCCTATGTAATCCACCTTTAAGTTCCAGAAATTCACTATGTAAATAAAACAGAATGTATATCCCTACAAGATCAGTAATGTGGCTAAATCAGTTGATCCCATAATAATATCAAAACTATCATAAGAATTTTTTATGACCCTGTATTAATAATCAAATATAATTACTGATTTTCTTGCTTCTAAAATTATTTTAATTTCTTTTAAAGTAAGGTTAGATCTATTTTAGCAAGCAAAAGAACCTGATTAAGAACTATAGTATTTATAGATGAATAATAATTATCAATAGCTATTTGTATTTACTTTTATTTTAATAATCTACTCTAACAAACTAATTAATAGCTTCCTGCATATTTAGCCATAGTTCAAGTTTCAATTTTCTCATAAGTTTCGGTAAATATTTATCTAAAATACTTTTACTTAATTTACCTTGGCCAGATCGGCCTGGGCAAATCAATCTAACTTGAAATTTAGAATAGAAGTTATCTTATGATCTTTTAAAGTTATTCTTGGCCTCATAGGCACAAATGGATCTGTCCTGTCATCAAGTTCATAATTCTCCATAGTCTTCTTAGCTTTTAAGTTAATAGACAGTAAAATCTTTCTACTTACTACCTTATACTTACTAGTTATTTCATTTTTAATTAGGTCATTGTATTTTAATATATCGATATTAAACAATTTTCTGGTTTTATGTGATTGGACAATAATTCCATTTTTTGTTTAAGGTCAGATACTAAAGTTCTCATATTCCTTAAATGTTTATGCCCCCTAAAGTGATAGTTAATAAATTTAACAATTTTAATTAGAGACCATAAGTCATTCTCAAATGCCGCCAAATGGGGGTTCGGTGATGGTACAAGAATGTCTTTTAATGGAACGTCAATTGATAACTTCTCCATTTTACCAGCGAAAAACAATATAAATATTATCACGCAAGTAA
>NC_043004.1:63840543-63868043 GCF_006345805.1 Octopus sinensis | reverse complement strand
AGACGGAAACTGAAAGAAGTCTGTCGTATATATAAATGTATATGTATGTGTGTGTGTGCGTGTATGTTTGTGTGTCTGTCCCCCTAGCATTGCTTGACAACCGATGCTGGTGTGTTTACGTCCCCGTCACTTAGCGGTTCGGCAAAAGAGACCGATAGAATAAGTACTGGGCTTACAAAGAATAAGTCCCGGGGTCGAGTTGCTCGACCAAAGGTGGTGCTCCAGCATGGCCGCAGTCAACTGACTGAAACAAGTAAAAGATTAAAGAGTAAAAGAGTATATATATATGTATGTGTGTGTGTGTGTATACAACGTTTTTGTATTCGGTTTGAAAAATTCTTGATGAGAATTCGTGTGTGGAAACAATATTCGTTGTGCCTTATATTAACACATTTACATGTTCATCTCTACTTATTATTATTATTATTATTATTATCATTATTATTATTATTATTATCATCATCATTATTTTTAGTGAACTGAATAGATATCAAAGTAACTAGCTAATCGATTGTTTGTTTAATGTGATGGTTAAACAATCAATCGGATGTAGCGTGACGAGAAGTCACTAAGATACTAAAGGAGCTGCGAACAGCCATGAAATAACTTTACCTAACAAATATCCGATTGATTTTTAACCAGCACATTAAACGAACAATCGGTTATTTAGTTGTTAGGTATTTAACCAATTTTTTAACAGTAAAGAAGTGGAATTGAATCTGCGCGTATGTCATTATTGTTGACTTAATGACTCACCCAAGTCACAACAATATATATGTATGTATATGTGTGTTTTTGTATACGAGGTTGTATCAAAAGGTTCCAGGACAAGTTATGATTAATAAAAATATCCACGTTTTAACATCATCTCCTTCGAAGTAGTCACCTTGCGCAGCACTTCACCGGTCCCAGCTTTCCTGCTATTTTTGGGATCCGGCTGCAAAATCGGAATCCAATTCTTCGCGCACCACAGATCTGATCGCTTTCACTAAATGTTTCCCCTCAAATGCTTCAAAACGTCGCTATAGAACTCTCGATTGACTGTTTGGCCCTGGAGGACGAATTCTCGATGCAAAATACCACATTTCGAGGGTGACGCTTGTGGTAAGTCTTCCAGTTAGCTCATCGTTTTCCAGGAAAGTTCTTCCGCTTTTTAAGTGTCGAAAGACTGCATACAACCCATTGCTTCGTTGCCATAGCCTTGCTGAGGCATGCTGAATGTCTCTATAACAGACTTCCCAAGTTTAACGCAAAATTTCACTTTGGTTCCTTCTTCCTGTCCATTACAAAATCACAGACTACAGTATACACGTGATCACAAAAAACAAATTTCATAACTTGCGAAGCAAACAGCGATGTCACTCGTCATACTGCTTCATGAAGCTCACTGCTAGCCCTCACTGTGTGCTACCATCTGCTGGCGTGCTACAGTACTCGTCCGGGAACGTTTTGGTACCACCCCGTATGCATTGATATCAAAAACCGAAAGGACAACACTGAATAATTTTAGGATTAAAATTATTTGTTTCACATTGAATGAAATAGTAATAGTTAATTGTTATGAAGTTGTAGACCATTCATTTTGTTTTGAATTGAGTGTAGATTTGAAAGAGGGAAGAGAAAAGAGAGAAATTCTGATAAAATACAGAGGCAAATAAACAGAGAAAAAAAGAATTGCAATGACGACGAAAACACCACATACACGTTTATTACTCAACGAAACAGCTTGCGAAGACGCTTAGTGTCTCACTGATATTTGAGCCTTCGGCAAGTGTCCTCTATTACAGCTCCGGACCAACCAAAGCCTTGTGAGTGGATTTGATAGACGGAAATAGTATATGTATATATGTATACGTGTGTGTATCTTTGTGTCTGTGTTTGTCCCACACCACAGCTTGACAATCGGTTTTTGTGTGATTACATCCCCTTAACTTAGCGGCTGGGCGAAGACAGATAGAATAAGTACCAGGATTAAAAATAAATATTGGGATCGATTCATTCGAAGAAAAATTCTGCAAAGCGGTGCTCCAGCATGGCCTCAGTCAAATGATTGAAAAAAGTGAATCTATCTATCTATCTATCTATCTATCTATCTATCTATCTATCTATCTATCTATCTATCTATCTATCTATCTATCTATCTATCTATCTATCTTTAATCATACAGAGCGCGGTGAATAAACTCGTTTAAATTATGCAAAAGTGAAAATAACACTGACATCTCATTTTACCAGATATATTTAGTAAAATTATATAAAAATAATTTGAAATACTAAAGAGTACATTTATTCAATACAATCGTCATTGGCTTCAACCACGCTGTCCAGACGACTTCGAAATCTCCTGTAACCCTTCTGGGGGGTCTCCATGTTTAAGTTGGTGTATGCTGCCATAAACCTTGCCCTCAGTTCATCTTTGGTGTTAGACATAATAATCAACGGAGTTGCAGTCTTAGGAGTTAGGTTGTGATGTAGTCGCAGAAATTGTCTTACAGTCATGATTGGTTTCTCCTGCTTGTGGGGCATAGTGCAGAGTCTTATTGCCAGACAAAAGGTTTCCAACAGCTACCCTCTTGAGCCAAGACAGAACTACCTGCTCCAAGAACTTGATGTAGGCCTCCGTCTTAAGTCTAAGGCCGCGTGGGAAGATAAATGGAGGCATAACGTCGCCATCACTACTGATCACTCCAAACACCATGATGTTGAATGGATGTTTGATTTTATCACTTTCGGTACATGTCCTCAGATTGACATCCAGACACTCTGAAGCGATTGTATTGGAGCCTCCGGTGCAAATGCTAAGCACCACAGCCTGTCATTTCCAAAATTCTGGCAGAGTGAATTGCGTCATGGTGCTATTTTTCTCACAGACGCTGCCCAACTCACCCCACTACACTGCGTAGTCGGCAAAATCAAGAACAGAAAATCTGCGGGCGCGAAATTAAAATATAGAATGGCGGCAAGTTACCCATCGCACCCTGTATGTATACGAGTAAGCGACGGCAGCCGAAGCACCTATTCAGTAGATAATCTTTACTTATTTCTTACGAAGGTGTTAAGTATTGTAGTTGCTTTAGAGTTGGTATCTAACACGAAAAAGAATACAAATAGCACGAAATGCGTTTACCAGTGCATAGGGAACACTCTGAAATCTCCCTGCTTAGAGTGAGAATATTATTTTCTTCGTGTTATTAGATCAGTTCAAATATATCTCAAACATTTGATCTAAATGTTTACTTAAAATCTAGAAGACTGGCGAATGTTGCTAGTAAGAATCAATACCACATGTGTGAGGAAATTATGATATGTGTGAACCGAATATATTTATGCACGATGTTATTCTATTTCTAATATTGAAATTGAATTTTGTCCCAAGGCCAGCAGTTTCGGAGAGATGGGTTCGATTACATCGACCACCGTGCACAACTCATACTTATTTTATCGACTCCGAAATAATGAAAAGCAAAGTCAACCTCAGCGGAATTTGAACTCAGGAGGTAAAATCGGACTAAATGCCGCTACGCATTGTGCTTTGCATGTTAACGATTCTGCCAGCTCACCGCGTTGTTTTATTCCTAATATTGAACATATAATATTTTACTCTCTGGAGGCGCAAAGGCCCAGTGGTTAGGGCAGCGGACTCGCGGTCGGAGGATCACGGTTTCGATTCCCAGACCGAGCGTTGTGTGTGTTTATTGAGCGAAAACACCTAAAGCTCCACGAGGCTCCGGCAAGGAGTGGTGGTGACCTCTGTTGTACTCTTTCGCCACAACTTACTCTCACTATCTCTTTCTGTTTCTTGAGTAACGCTGCGATGAACTGGCGTCCCCGTCCAGCTGGGAGAAACACATACGCCACAGAAACCGGGAAACCGGGCCCATAAGCCTGGATAGGCTTGAAAAGGGCGCATAAATAATAAAAATATTTTACACTATGATAAGGCAGCGAGCTTGTAGAATCTTTAATACGCCACGCAAAATACTTAACGGCATTTCATCAGTTTTTATGTCCTGAGTTCAAATTCAACCGCTGTCTTTCTATCTTTCATCATTTCGGAGTCGATAAAATAAGCACCAGAGGAGTACTGTGGTCCATGTAATCGACTTATTCCCGTCCCCGAATTTGCTGGTCTTGTGGTATAATTTGATATCAATGTTTTATTCTGTGATCGAGTATAGCGTTAACATATTCGATTGCCAAAATTGCAATATTGACTACAAGTATATGTAATTCCTGCTATATATTGCTTCGTATGTGGCACACTATTTGTTCAGTTCTGTTAAAGTGAGTCTTAAAAATATTACAAGTATTAGGTTAAAATTTTAAACATTACTGGCCGAAATTTCTTTCACATTGAAAATTTCCATTAACAGCTTAGTTAAATCCGAGAATGCTTGAATATTTTTTGTTAAATGTGGTCTTTATACTTTAGTATATATTTACATAATTTTCTATGGTACTTTAAAACCCACGGCGGTCTAAATCCTGTATTAAATAACTCGTTTAAAATTAACATTACTGACAAAAAGAGAAAAGTAAGCTAAAAAATTCACAGCTACATGTCTTTCAAGATACAATTCCATGCAGGTTGGATTTATAATTCTAAATGTCGTAATGTCATCAGGATCTAAAAATAAATAAATTTCAGCTTCATGTGTAATTTAAGGGATGTAAACTTATTATTTATTTAGAAGCATTAGTTCAACCCTGCATTAATTGGGATTGGGTATTTGCGTATAAAATACCGTAGGCTCAGAAAAAGAATTTATTTTTTCTGCATTAAATTTAGTATAGAACTGAATGTTTGTAAAATGCTTGAAATTTTTAATGTAATTTTTTCAAATACAATTATTATTATCACTACTTATTATCCAAATGATAAGATGACAGGTTTGGATATTTATTCTAGCCCTTTACATTTTGAGTTAAAATTCCGCCGAGGTCAACTTTGTCATCTATCCTTTCGGGGTCGATAAATTAAGTAGCAGTTAATTGTCCCCTCCCTCAAATTTCAGGCCTTGTGCCTATATTAAAAAGGAATTCTTCTTCTTCTTCTTCTCTTCTCTCTTCTTCTTCTCTTCTTCTTCTTCTCTTCTTTCTTCTTCTTCTTCTTTCTTCTTCTCTTCTTTCTTGTCTTCTTCTTCTTCTTCTTCATTCTTTTTCGTCTATCTCTTCTTCTTCTTTCTTCTTCTTTCTTCTTCTTCTTCTTCTTCTTCTCATTATTATCATTATTATTATTATTAAATGAGAGAGAGCAGTGCATGTTATAAAAGTGATACTGGGGTAAAATATACGAAACTCAGTATACCTATCATGACTACCTGTCTAGTAAGGGTACACCAGGAACATGCATCACAACCATATGTACGGACCATGGTGATCTCATATCAGGATATGACCTTGCAGGTGAGGCCCAGTTAGAATTTTCGTCAGGTCGAATGGTCCATCTCACTCAAAAGATCCCTGAAGGATGTTGAACGAAAGATCCATGTTTCCAGTGGTGAATTATTCAAACCCCAAAGAATCCCTCTCAACACATGGCTATGATGCTCCCCCACTACTTCTGCTCGTGATCAGAGATGCACATACCGTCAGCCACTAAGGAACATGCTCAACTGGTTAAAATCAAACAACTGACAAGCAAGTCTGTGGTATTGAGCAGAATATTTGCTGTAGCCCATCTATTTTATACCAAGACAAAACAATGTACAAGATAACATTTCGAATCAGTTAAAATCAGAAGCCATGAGCTGGTACTGCATCAAGGCATTTATTATTATTATTATTATTATTATTATTATTATTATTATTATTATTATTATTATTATTATTATTATTATTATTATCAAGATGACGAGATGACAAATTTGGACTTTTTTTCTAGCCCCTTACATTTTGAATTCAAATTCCGCCGAGGTTGACTTTGCCTTTCACCATTTCAGAGTTGATAAAATGAAGTACTGGACAAGCCCTGGCATTATAACTCTTCTCTCTACAATTGCTGGCCTTGTGCCAAAATTTGAAGCAATTATTATTATTGTTGTTACTGTTGTTGTTTTGGTATTGCCAAAATAACCTATCTGAGAACTCATGTTTGTACTGTGTCTCGTTTTTAAGCTAACCAGCATCCTGAAAGGCAAGAGTTCAGGTCTGTTTTGGACCTTCGGGGCGGAATCTGTGGGTGTTCTTTTTTTTCTGCAAGTCAGTAATTAAAAAAAAAAATAGAAAAGTAAAAAAAAAAAACCAAAGCATGGAATATAATGACAACACGGGGGGAGAAAACCGCAAACATGATACTGCCCTTGCAGTTATAAAGCCAGTAAAATTCAGCACCGCTATCACCCTCACGGCTACCTTCACCAGCCCCCTCACCACCACCACCAGTACTGCCGTTCATAAATGGCAGCGATAACAATAACAATAAATGAAAAATATATGTCGACAGTCCCGCCACTAATATCGCTGCCACCATTATTCACTCACATTACCATGGCTAAAATGAATAACGGCGATAGCAACAACTACAATTACAACGATAAAGTTTAACAACATCAATACTGTAAATGAAAACGCTGAACATTAGAAAATTAGCAACGTATCCGCGAATTCTACTCGTACAACTGCGGAGCCAAGACTCAGCGGTAATACAAGCAAAATCTTTAATTCTCCAAACTTCAATTTCAGATGTTGTTCATACATATGAAATTCCAAAGGATACTCAGTCCTATGAATTGAATCAGTGAAGACTAAATGAGAGTTGTGGTAGAAGTCAGAAGACACAGTGCTTTACGTGAGGTAGCCCTAAACAAAAGAATGTTTTCTCTCTTCGAGGAAAAACGGTGTAAAACCCCCAAGCTGCCAACACCACATCCACATTTACATCAGCAGCAACTGAAGTGGTAACAATAACAGAAACCCAAACCATAACCAGAGTAGCGAAAGACAACATCAAGTTCAAAAGAAGACGTCTCACATGAACGCCCCTAACGAAACAAACAAGAATGATTGGGCCATGTTTTTCCAGGTCAGTTGGTATACGTTCACTGATCACCCCTTTATTCTTCTCTATGACCTCTCATCAAATGACGAGACAAGATGACAACAATGGAAAACGTTTTGTCGTCAGAGGAACAAAAGAAAAAGAGAGAAAGACCGTCGTTTAATCACAACAACTAATTAAGGAAAAAGAATAGCAGCATTAACAACAACAGTCAAACACAACCGATCCAGCAACCACAACAAAACACACAATCATTCACTCAAATATTGAAACAGAACCAATAAAAGCAACACATATGAAATGTACTAGTGGGATTTATAATTAGATGTGGCCCGAAAATAGGTGTGGCTTGGAAACAGGGACGCTTGGTCAATGATATCAGATCACTAGATATGAATGTGATGGTCATCAGGAAGAGCAGGATGCCCTGCACGCGCGCTTTGGCGGCCATTTTTGATGACTTTAAAATCTGCGCATCTCTGAACCTCACTGGAATGGAAGACAGCATGGCAGTGCTGTTTCGAAAAGGCTTTATCGAGACACTGTCGGTCCTTGAAGTGAAATGGGTGCTTTCAAATTAGTAAATGTATAGGCATCGACTGAGGCGGGGCAGGAAGATTCCTTCTGGGGCCTGGTGGGTTTTCTAGGAACAGTTCTCATTTTAAAGCTGTCGCGACTGGATCGGATCCGGCTATCAGCTGAATCCATTTTGAAGAATGGCACGCCATCTTCTTTTGGCTGGGAAAGGAAGGGAATTTTTATTTGTTTAGTGGCTGTAGCGAAAGAGTTAGTATGATGGACCCGTTTGAAAGGGCTAAAGATAGACATTTTCCTCTTCGGAAAAAGAAGTTGATGGTGGAGAGGGAAGTGTTGTCTTGTAGCAAGTTTGTTGAAAGGCAGGTGAATGTTGGAAGAATGGCCAATGTGAAAGGAGCCATTCTAAACGTGCACCTGTAAAAAAAGAAGGCTCACGCACCGTTGTTCGGGCACCCGTGGCTTTTGTGGGGTTTTTTCACGATGACCTTAAAGCGCCTTCCCTATTGGCAGTTTAATTTGTTTTTAACTGTTGTTCATATTGGGTACACGCGAAAACCCATTTTATCGTCCTGTTTCTGTCTTTTATGTTGTTGCATGTCTTTTAATGTTTTGTTTGTGAGCCCTTATGGCCAGTAAAAGAATTATTATTATTATTATTATTATTATTATTATTATTGTTATTATTATTACGGCGGCGAGCTGTCAGAATCGTTAGCATGCTGGGCGAAATGCTTAGTGGTATTTCGTCACCCGCTACGTTCTGAGTTCAAATTCCGCCTTTCACCCTTTCGGGGTCGATTAAATAAGTACCAGTTACGCACTGTGGTCGATATAATCGACTTAATCCGTTTGTCTGTCCTTGTTTGTCCTCTCTGTGTTTAGCCCCTTGTGGGTAGGTATTTCGTCTGCCGCTATATTCTGAGTTCAAATTCCGCCGAGGTCGACTTTGCCTATCATTTTTTCGTGGTTGCTGAAATAAGTACCAGCTATGCACTGGAGTCGATATAATCGACTAGTCCCCTTTCCCCAAAAATTTAAAGACCTTGTGTCTAGAGTAGAAATATCAATAAATATTATTATTAAGGTGGCGAGCTGGCAGAGTCGTTAGCAAGCCGAACAATTAGCAGTATTTCGTCCGTCCTTATGTTCTGATTTCAAATTCCGCCGAGATCAACTTTGCCTTTCATCCTTTCGGGGTCGATAGATTAAGAATCAGTGAAACACCGGTGTCGATGCAATCTACTGGTCCCCTCGTCTAAATTTCAGGCATTGTGTCTATATTGGAAAGAATTATTAATATTTTTTAAGGCAGTGAGCTGGTGGAATCTTTAGCACCCCGGGCAAAATGATTCGCAGCATTTCGTCCATCTTTTCGTACTGGGTTCAAATCCAGCTGATATCGACGTTGCCTTTCATCATTTTGCAGTCGATAAAATAAGTACCAGTTGTGTACTGGGATCAATGTAATCGACTTATATCCTCAACGCTTCGAAATTGCTGGCTTTGCGCCAAAAGTTGAAACCATTATTACTAGTATTACTTCATGTCTGTATTATATCTTATTACTTCACGAATCATCGAGATTGAAAACTTAAAAAATATATATAAAGAGGTACTTGAGAATCGAGAACTGTTGTTTGTTACACTAGAAAACATTAATCGTTTCAAAGACTGAAAATCACGTTCACACAATTTAAACAAAATATTTGACAGGAGTTGTGATCAGCATGCATATTTCGCGAATCCTCATCTTTGTTTTTTCTTTTATTTTGAATGAAACGACTGGTGTAGTTAATGGAAAACAAGAAGAGGATTTAGTTCGGCGTTATCCATTAGTTTTATTGTTGCTCTTTCATTGTAAATACTGGACTCAATTTCCTGTTTTCTAGATACCTGATACTGCAGAAGTAATTATTTCCAATCAAAGCTGGTATGTGGCATATTGAAGAATTATCCTATCCTCTAGCTACCTAGTTCATTAATGAATCACTGTGATAAGCACTCTATAGTCGACAAATGGTGAAATTGTTATTCAATTCAGGTATCGACAGAAATACTTTCTGCGCTCGAACCTCGTAACATCTATACCGTCACAACACTCAGACAATTATACAAAAATGCATAAATAAAAAAATCAAACAAAATATATAAATAAATACGTTTCCACTGAAAATGGCTTCAATCCACGTTGCTGTTGATCATAGAGATAATATATGGAAATATATTATAATAATTAGAAATACCAACCAAAATTCCACCCACGAGGTCGATCACTTCTTTTCATTAGAACAAGTTATACTTTATATATATACACACACAAACGCAGACATATATACTCGCACAAGTGTATCCACACACACATACACACACATGCAAACATAAAATGCACACACACGCACACATACGCGCGCACACACACACGCGCAGGCACGCAAACAAATCTGCATTTTGCGCTGTAGATAGTCAATTGAATATCATAGTGATTTGAAGAGCTGCTTTTGTTCCACTTCCACAAGCACCATCTTTGTCCTTATACATGCATGCATACATACACACACACATACATACATACATACATATATACATACATACATACATACATACATACATACACACATAGATACATACATACATACATACATACATACATACATACATACATACATATATACATACATACATGCATACATACATACATGCATACATACATACATACTTACATACCTACATGCATACATACGTACATACGTACATAGATACATACATACATAATGCACACGCACACATACCCAAACACATGCATACACATATAAGAAGTCATACATATGTATACCTACATACGTAGACACATACATACGCACATACATGCATACATGCATATATATATATGAATATGTATATATATATATATATATATATATGTGTGTGTGTATAATATATATATATGCGTCTGTTTGTATGTGCATGTATGTACGTATGTATGTATGATGTTTCTCTGAGTTTTATTTAAGTTTTAGGAGAGTTTAAACCGATCGCTAACATAGCGACTCGACTTTTTGAGTTGAGAGAGTTCCCGGTATTTGTAGAATTGTGGTTGAATCGTGTGTTGATTCAGTTGTCGATGCGCTTCATCTTTTCACGATGGAGAATTTTTGTAATGGTTTACAAATCTTCCCTAGGCCACAAATAGATTGTATTTGGAAAATCTGCATCAATTTCTCTTGCCCTTGCTTCCTATCCACAAAAGGTTTAACATCAGCAAGTTAACAGAGGGACTGGTGATCCCCCTCCCCCCAAAAAAAACAAACAAACACTTATATTTGTTTCATCGGAGAACAGGCGTTCTCTTGTCATTTATCTAAAGCAGTGAATCAGTTTCGATCGTTTCACCGACGAGTCTTTTCTTCATAAAATGTAAAATTATAAGGAACTAATTCATCTATGCTGTTGCTAATTGTAAGTCATATAACCAATCGAACATTAGAGGTGAATACGCCTAAATGATGTAGTTTTCCGTTTCTTAATTTACTAGAAATTATACTCTGAGACATTATCCATATGGGTGCTACGAACTAACGGAGCACTCGTCAATTTTTCAGCTAAACCACTGTCTACTGGGGTAAACGCTACCATCCATGGATACCAATTTACAGCAAGATTGCCTTCAACTATGAAAGTTAAGACTACTGGATATGGACATCATGCGAGGACCTTATTAGTTACGTGCTGTTCATATTTTAAAATTGTCTCACACTCGGATATTCGTAACGCCTCCTAATACTTTATTATTTTTATTTAATTATGACTTGCTCTGTAGGAATGGTGTGGCTACGGTCGTTGTAGGCTATCATACACCGGTAATATCGACTAGGTTGATTTCCATAAGAAGTTGTTTTTAACAGCGGCAAAAACAAACAAACATGGATGTGAAGGGAGTTCCAGATAACATGTAGGAGGAAAATACCGCTAAACACGGCTAATTGGAGGAGCGCAATGGGGAACAAGAAGAAGAAACATAAGTGAGTCAGATGTTCCTAGTTAGAAGAAACAAGATTTGTGTCAGCTCCGAAGAACAGAGGCCTAGTAGTGATAGCAAAGCGGAGTGATGAAGTAACATAGGTTGCAAGGTGTTTGTAATATTGTTGTTAATGTCGTTACGTGGATCCTTGTTAGCCTAGCCAAACATGCATATGACATTGATAAAGTCGATAGATACATACTGACTAGATAAGCCATAACACATTTTTAAACTGATATAAGGCATTTAGAACTACATTATCCAATGTAACCTTCAAATTTCAGTGTGGTTGGATGTGATTCGATGCAGGTTTTGATGCTTGCTTTAGCAGATCGGGCGATGGCATACAGTCTCTTTGATTGGCTTGATGTTATAAGATAATTATGAGTTGTCTAGTGTAACAATCAGTTCCAGGACTAAGTTTACCTTTACTTTATGTAGCTAATGGGATTAAGAACGCTACGTACATAATTTAATGTAATTTGCCCGCTCCTGGAAACACAATGTTCTTCGGCGTTTGTAATAAATCAATATTAAGCACCTAAATGCGAATAATCGATCTAAATTTGAAGATATATACTCTGAAATAGATTGTCAAGAGAATGTCTTTATTTCATTCAAATCAAGTAGAAATATTCTCTCGTTGATTAGTTAAGACATTCGAAAGTTTAAATTTAGTGAAATCAGACCAACGTTGGAAATGTCTCAGGAATTTCGCGTAAAATATAGTGACTTTAATGAAATCAGTTCATTTATTATGTATTGTTGATTGGATGGCTGACCCAAACCTGTAAGGCAGTGACATTTGTCAACGACGAACCTTCTGTACATATACTAATGATTGCCACATAATTCATGTTACATTATCATCAGTGATTCACACCAACTATAAAAACATTTTATCAAGAAAAGTATTTCCAATGAAAGTATTTATGCATCGTATGTTATATAACCGTAGACCGCATTAGAAATATACTTTTGATAAAGCTAGGCAGTAAGGTTAGGAAAGAAATAATATTTAAAACCCGGTATTTACGATTTGACTCTGGTTTTGGACAGATACCATAATTAACTTGTCTTATATATAAACTAGCCAATTAATTTGTTGGTCGTAAGTGTATAATTATCAAATACTTTGTGGGTATATATGTTGTAGTATAGATGTATAATGAAGGCAGTATTAATACTACAAGTTTCGTCTATTTGGGACTTACTTTAAGTCATCAATAATCCTGAGGTCATTTAAGTATTGTTTTCCTTTCAAAGACAAAGATTCAGAGCAACAGAACGACTTTTTCAGTTTCCTTTTAGATTTGATGTCCGGCAACACCAATTAAAAGAAATGTACAGGTTTTACCAGTGTGAATGAGTGAGTATGATGTGTGATGTGTGCTTGGATGTGTATGTGTACGTGTGTGTGTGTGAGAGTATGTGTGTGTATGCGTCTATGCATGCGTTTATGTGAAGGATCATATAAACATTCTTTAGCGCAGAAAAATGGTTACTAGCATTTCTTCTGGCTCTCTATGTTCTGAGTTCAAATTTCAGCGATATTTACTTTACCTTTCATCATTCCCAGTTGAGCACTGGGATTGATCTAAATGACTTACTCTCTTTGTTGAAATTGTTGCTCTTGTGACAAAATTTCAAACCGTTATTTAGCGAAGTTTGAAATCATGGTTGGGTTATTTTTCCTCACCTCGGGATCGATAAATTAAGTACCACTTGCATACTGGGGTTGATCTAATCGACGAGACCTCTCCCCCAAAATTTGGGCTGTGTGACTAGAGCAGAAAAAATATAAATATATCAGTGAAAGGCACACACACGCGTTTAGTATATACCGTATATGAATACATACATATATGTGTGCGTGTGTGTGTGTTATACATGCATAAACACACACATATATATAAATATACGTCTATGTGTATATGTATGTATGCATGTATGCATACCCATGTTGTATAAAGGATATATATATATATATATATATATATATATATATATATATATATATATATATAAGTTTGTGCAGAACAAGTATCATTAGTAACATTAATTGAAAAGTATAAAGGCGGTGACCTGGCAGACTCGATAGCATGCCGGACGAAAAGCTTAGCGATATTTCGTCTGTCTTTACGTTCGGAGTTCAAATTCCGCCGAGGTTGACTTTGCCTTTCATCCTTTCGGGGTCGATAAATTAAGTACCAGTTGCGTACTGGTGTCGATCTAATCGACTGATCGCCCACCCCCTTAAAATTTCGGACCTTGTGCCTATAACAGAAATAATTAATTGAAAAACATTGCTTTTGATTTGGTTTTTATGTCGTCGTTATTAATACTTGGCCAATATAGAATAAAGAAGCGGAAGACACAAACACGCATTTACGCATTTACCATATATTAATGCATGTGTGTGTGTATGCGTGTGTGTATAACCACGCGTATATATTTATATTTATATCTATATAACGGAATTCTGCACACTTCCGGCATAGAAATGTCTACTCGTGAGATACTGTTAAAGCCAACGTTATGATAGAAGACGTACACGACCAAAGCCCTGCATAACAGGATGGTTTCGAAGTATATACTCGAACCTGCACATTGAATGTGGGCCATTTGATTCAAGTTACAGAACGTGTACACGGTCACTCGTTAATTTAATAATAATAAAAAAAAAGAAATTAATCTTTTCAAGTTAGAATATTAATTTTCGTTGTTGTTTGTTATAAATAACTTTCAAGACATTTTCAGAAATTAATTATTCTTCTAGCAGAAGATAGAGTCATCAAATATCTGCTCATTAAATTTTCTTTATTAAAAATAACGGAAATTAAACTAATAAATTGTGTTTTGCTTGATGTGTTCTTGTCTCATGAATGAAAGAATGCTTCCTTTAAAGCAGAATATCGTTTTGGCGGAAGTTGCTTTGGCTGTTGATGTTGTCCTTGTTATGGCTGTTGTTTTTGTTAAATATCCTTGGAAGTAAAATTGATGGGTTTTTCCCCACCAAAAGCTTTCTGTTATTGCCGTTGTTGTTGCTGTTGTTGTTATTCTTGTTATTATTTAGCTCCCTATGAATAGTCATACTGAACACTAGATTGCATTATTCAATACGTCCATCTTTCCTAAGACATTAGCGAATGTATTTGATGGAATTTGGCTGCTATTTCTAATTGGTTATACGAGCAAGTCAAATATTCCGGGCCGAATCATTCTTTTCTCCTCTTTTGCTGTCGTTTTTGTTTGGGTATCCTTAAGCCAAATCTGCTCTCGGAGATCGAAGATAAAAAACTTTCCGGTCGTGACCATCCTGCTTTTCCTAGGCAAAGTACACAAGACCACAGTAATTAATGTGCTCGATCTTTTCGAAGACGGTAGAATGTGATTTGCGGGAGATTTACCTGTTTTGACGCGTAGATCCTGAGACACGTAAAAGATTCTCCGTTAAACAGTTTTGTAAGAAGTTTTATTACGGGTGCTGTTTGTTAGTGTTTAGAGACTGATCACCCATCATCATGCAAACAAATGATCAAAAGTGTTCCAGTTGTAGTCATCCTGTCTTTTATTTGAAACATAAAGCCCCAAAGACCACAATATTCAATGCATTCTTATTTTCTTAGATAGCAGAGTTACATTTCTTTGATATATTCAAAGCTTAGATACTTCCTTGTTTTCGTTCTATAAAAATAGTTACATTTGGGGAAATTCAAAAGTGGTTTAATAACTTCTGTGAAAATTTAGACCTAACTCTATCTAATATTGTTGTTTATTACCAGTGATTAATCAGACGTCTAATAAATGATGTCCCAACCATGAACATTCCAAAACTACAGCATTATCTAATGCTTTCCTTTCATTATGTTTCGATTGGACATGATATGATGAAAACCGAGATATTTTTTATTCGCAGGTTGAGTGATGACGAACAAAGTCTCCCGTTAGTTTCATAAAACCTTATACAGAAAAGTCTGGTGATGTTATAAATACGCGTTGTTGATGTAATTGTCTTTGTTTTAATTTTATAAATGTGATATTTTAAAATCACACTTTTAAAATAAAGTGCGATTGTTTTGGAATTAAATGCAGGATTTTTTTTCATTCTGTAAGAAAAAAACATGGCTGAAACAAATAACACGTACTTCGTGAAAATGAAAATAATCTAAATAAAGAGACATACGTCATTCTTCAGTTTCTGCTAGTAAAATAAGAAAGATATAATTGGGAACAAGAATAATACGTTTCTATGCGACGTTCATATTAACAGTTACACTACACACTCAAAATGCAGCCACCACAATGTATATATATAGCATATGGAAGGACATTAGTAAGGAACAAATAGCTGCTGTTCTTTCTTTCTCCAGTGATTCGACCTCTAAGACCGAATCTCTCCAAAGTCAACAAGAGCTACGTTGTATGATTTTTTGATATTACTATTGTCTACATTATGCATCAGTATTACTAACAATAGAATTTTCTGATTGTCATTACTCTACAGTGCCCAATTGCTCTTAAGAAAAATGAAAGGTCCATTGCAGTTGTAATGCACAAAGCAACCTAAAGTCTATGGTTTTTCTATGGCTACCGAAGAATCTGCTGGCATCGAAAATGTTTGTGAAGTCGCAATTCATGTTTCTCGGTGTTTTATCCAAATGTCCATCGGACCGTTTGTAATACTACCACGCCTAAAGACAGCGAGCTGGCAGAAACGTTAGCACGCCGGCCGAAATGCTTAGGGCCCTTTCATTCTTTCAGAGTCGATAATTTGAGTACCAGTTGCGTACTGGGGTCGATTTAATCGACTGGCTCCCTCCCTCAAAATTGTGGGCCTTGTGCCTGGAGTAGAAAAGAATATTAAGACGCACTCAATAGCAGGATATTATATGAAATTCGTTTTGTGGCATGATTAGTTTCTGTTGTCAAATCTATAATAATGGCTTGATTTCAGATTCAATTGACAAACCCCAGATCTTTTTCTTTTGATAACTACTACACTATGTCATTTACCGGTATTCAACAAGGAGACTCTTCGGGCTCCTCACTGTTTGCTACGGTCATTGACGACTTTCAGATAAGTGTCTCATTGAATTACTGAATTGAATATCTAATATTTAGTCATTGCGTTTATTGAAAAAATCTCACTTCTGTTTTAATCGATAAAGATTTATAAATCTTAGTGGGCTATAATCCTCAGTATTAGTGCTACAAATGCGAATTAATATTTAGCATTTAGCTTTCATGAAGAGTCAATGAAATGAAACGAACGTTTTAAATAACATTTCAATTAACTCGCTTTCCAAATCCTTTTGACTGTTATTTAGACGAGCATCTCTCACCATTTATTCTAACATCATTCTTTTACCCGGCGAGCAGGCGCTTATAAAACTTATGATAAGTAATCACCAAGACATAGTGAGGCCACCATTTTCTTCCTTATTCGCCATTGCTGCTGTATCCTAATGCTAACCTATAGCTTAAGATATACAGTTTTCATTCTATGGCCGTCCAAAAAGAGTTTGACCGCAACAGTTTTAAACATAGATCCTACAGATGTCTGCTAGTTCAGCAACCTACTCATTCTTTCATGGGCACGGAAATCCGATCTGCTTCTGTGTCCGACCATACTTCATGACAACCTGTTGCACTTAACACGTTGTTTACGAGTAAGAAGGGAAGAACATAATTTTTGAATGGCTTCACGCTATAAAGGGCAGCTTTTATATGAGGTGGTATGAAAACCTCCCCGGACTAGTCCTGTAGTGCACCTGCAGATGCAGTGAGAGCCAGCAGTAAACTCCCTGAGACAATGTGCCAAGTGACGTTGCTGTGTTTACTTTGCAAGCTGTGAAATTTGTATTTTTGTGATCACGTGTAAACAGTAGTTTGCGATTTTGTCATGGAAAGGAACAAACAGCCAACTTTAAATTTTGCGTTAAACTTCAGAAGTCTGTAATAGAGACACTGAGCATGCCTCGGCGATATTACGATGACGAGGCAATGGGTCGCAAGCAATGTTTCAGGTGGCACGAGTGCTTCAAAAGCGGAAAAATGTCCCTGGATGACGCTGAACTACCTGGAACACCTGCCGCTTGGGTCACCTCCGGGAATGTGGTTTTGTGCATCGAGAATTCGCCTCACAGGACCAGACTGTCAATCGAGAATTCTATTGCTACGTTTTGAAGCGTTTGAGGGCGGCCATTCAGTGGATCTGTAGAGCGCGGAGAATTGGTTTCCTCACTGAGCGCTCTTCACTGGTGAGTTTCTCGGGAAAAACAACGTGGTATCCCTCTGCATACGCTCTATTCACCAGATTTAGCACCTACGGACCTCCATCTCTTCTCTAAGATCAAAATACAGCTGAAGGGTTGCCGTTTTAGCACTGTGTTTTTGAGATCAAGAGCTTACGATGACGAGGCAATGACTCGCTTACGAAAAACGACTTTGTGAGTGGATTCCAAATGTCGCAGGAACGCTAGCCCCAGTGTACAGCTGTGCAAGGTGATTATTTCGAAGGAGATGATGCTAAAACTAAGGTAATTAAGTTATTTATTTCATTAAACATAGCTAGACCTGAAACCTTTTGATATGACTTCGTAGGTCTTTCTCATAATATTTGAAAGTGGAAAAATAATGCGGTATGTAATTACCTTCAGGTTAGAGGTATTTCCTGAATAGAAAATATTCTCACTGGCTTCCATACAGTTCCCATCTACTAAATATCCATTAATCCATCCATCTTCTATGCTAACTCTTCGTGGGAATGGCCATAAAGGCCGAAACCTCAGGCGCCTCTTCTGTACGATCCTGCCAGAAGCAACTGTCTTTTGACTTGATTCTCATGCATGAATAACCGAGACTCCGGATATTATCCAGCTATCTCGTTCTTGGTCAACTCCTATGTTTCCTGCCAATTGGCTCGGCTTGAAGAATCTGTCAACGGATTCATTCCTCTGAATTTCATCCACAAATATTTTATGAAACCCCATGCTATTATACTCGCTACTTTCTCGACGCGAACTCACAATAGTTACCAAATAAACTTCTAAATCCCACAGATTATTTTCATTGCAACAGTTTGTGGTCCTCTTGATATAAAAAAAAAACATCGTGAGTTTTGATGTTATGATTCACCAAAGTCTTTTATTTCATAATTTTAAAATTAATTAATTCAAGATTTCTATTTTATGGCACAAAATTGCTGCAAACCTTTTTTTTTTTTATTTACTCATGTGTTTGCTTTCGTCATTTTGTCATTCTTTCATTCTCTCATCATTCATTCACTCATTCATTCACTTAATGTATCTTTCTCTTTTCTTTCTTTGTTTCTTTCTCTATTTCTTTCTTTGTTTCTTCCTTCGGTTTCCTTTTCTTTATCCCGTTTTCTTTGATTTCTTTTCTCTATCTGATTTCTTTCTTTCTTTCTTTCTTTCTTTCTTTCTTTCTTTCGTGTTTGCAGTTGACCTTAATTCACAGTATGGCTTGGAATTTATCACACACGCTCAAAAGTGCGCTTAGGCTCACGCAAACACACACTCGCGTGTGCATACACTCTGCAGACACATGCATGTGTACGTGAGCAAATGCACGCGCGCACACACACATACTACATAAGGAAACATCAACACAACAAATCATATATAAGTGCACATACATATATACACACATGAATGTTCAATCAATCAATCATCCATTCATTGATACGACAATACATTCAAACACATACAGAAAAGGCACATGCAAGAAGATAAACACATGACAATACAGACAGATACACGTGCGCTTGCACCCACATGCAATGGAACAATCTTCCATACACGTACACAAACTTACACGATCCCATATAAATGAGATGATATGGGTGTAGTTAATTGAGTGGCTAGTATTAGCAGCCAACTAACCCTCAAATTGCATTTCGCCTGCTTGAAAATACAGGGACACAAATTATTATTAACATATTATGTGAATATCATATCTTTCAACGTTTTATTTATGCTAGTGTATTCTTCGTGCTATTTCTAAGATCATCCAAGCAACGAGTAAACATTAATGTGAAAAGCACCCTTGGACTATTCCGTTTCACAGAAAGTGGATCCCACATTATGTCACCGTTTTAATCTGATGTTTCTGGTTAGGCTTAATCGAACTCGAAATCGATTACAGTATTTCAGTCCACTCCTTTGTGGACTTTAGGGTCTTTGTCAGATTTTTATATTTGCTTCTATTTTATATTGCAGATAATTTACCAGTCTTTCTTTCTGTACATTGCATGGAAGGTAGATTCATTGGAAATAGCTTTTTGAAAGGTGTGTATTTCGAAGCAAATTTTTGATTGGACTTTTTTCGAATTTGTTGATTACTATATCATGAGGCATGGCTTCTATTACACATGAGATTCGTTTACAAGATCTTCTTGAATGAAACATCTCTACTGGAATCATGGAACCAATAGCTATCCACAGCTAAGGGATATTAACAAGCTGTCATAACAACCAGTTATAAATCGGCGTCCCACTTTGAAAATGGTGTCCATATATATATATACATGTATATATATATATATATATATATATATATATATATATATATATATATATATATATATATATATATATATATATATATATATATATATATATATATATATATATATATAAAGATATATATATCTGTATGTATGTGTCTGTGTCTGTGTGTCTTAGGGTGCATAACCTGGTGGATACTGGGTATTGGGTTCTACTCGCGAGATCGTGAATTAAATCCATGGACCGGATGATGCGTCACGTTCGTGAACAAAACACTTCATTTCACGTTGCTCTGTGATCACTTCGACACCTGACGTGTGATACACCGAACACATGTTCAGGCAATGTCGATTTGATGGAGAGAGTGTGTCAGTATACAGCACCTGCATTTGATCACTATGAACAAATCCTTTGTACAAATCGTTCAGCAATAACTGAACACTCATACGTCGTCTTCCACGGTAGATTGCATCATATATATATATATATATAATTTTAAATATGATTGCAATACAAAAATACAAAAGTATCACTTTCCAGCTGAATATACTGGCAAAATGTAGCGATATTTTAAAATTTCATCACATGTGAATTTACTTGATGAGGACTAATCAAATTTACGATAACAACCGTATTTTGGAAAGTCCGAAACTCAGGTCCTAGATTATCAATTCTGGGTTGTCCATTTTTACGATGTTCTGCCGAGATGTAAGACGAACATTTTTTTTATGATTGTGCTTTACATAGCGTTGTATCGTTATTGACTACTATTTACAGCAAATATTGGTGCCTTTTCGTACCCCTATTTCTTATTTACAATTCTACCTTTACGGGGCTTTATTTCATTGGAAAGTGATAATCTTGTATTGCAATGATATTTAAAACTCTTATTGAAAACTTTTTCACTGATCTGGGTTCTTAACGGCTAGGCGTTCAGCTGAATATACTGGCAAGATGTAGCGATATTTTAAAATTTTGTCACACGTGAATCTAGCAGCTGAGGACAAATCAAATTAACTATAACAACCATATTTTGGAAAGTCTGAAATTCGGTTCCTAGGTTATCAATTCTGGGTTGTCCATTTTTACCATGTTCTGTCTAGAGGTAAGAGGAATTTTTTTAATGTTCGCTGCCCGCATACATCATTGTCAGTATATATTTCAGTGAAGCTTTACATAGCGTTGTATCGTAATCCACTACTACTTCTAGCAAACATATTTCATATATATATATATATATATAGATATATATATATATATTATATGTATGTATGTATGTATGTATGTATGTATGTATGTATGTGTGTATGTATGTATGTATGTATATATATATATATATATATTGTTGTGGTTCAGCTGGTACAGTTGATTGTGACCTACTTTGCTGGCTTGGAGACGGAAAGTCTGGAATAAAAAGTTATAGCCCTTTGTTTTGGGAAGAGTAATGGCCTTTGGAAGGACCTTTGGCCTTGTGCCGGTCGAGAAGGGGTCAGAGAGATGTGAGGAAGAAGAAAGTAGTGAGAAAGATAGAGTAAAGAAGAATCTAGTGACAGTGAAGAAGAGGAAGACGAAAGTAGTGAGAAAGACAGAGTAAGGGATCTGAGAGCTATCATGAGAGAGTGACAGCAGCAGCGTCGATGAAGTAGGCAGATTAAGGAATCTGAGAGCAGATAGAGAGAATATTAGCAGTGCTAAGACAGATTAAGGGGGGGGGGGTGATAGAGCAAGAGGTTTTTGGACAGTCGGTTTTTGGAAGTTAAAGCGAGCGGTCGGGATTTGAGGAGCGAGGATTTGGGAATTCGGGGCAAGAGTTTGGCAAGTTGGAGCTAGCAGTACTGAGAGAGATGAGGTGCAATATGAGGCGTTGGCTAATGTAAGGTACGTGAATTGTGTATTGATATGTGAAGAAACAGAAGGAAAAGGAATCGATGTATCGAAATGTTGAAAAAGAAATGAGACAGTAAAAAGGAATTTAATGAACAATGTGAATTGAGTAAAGGACTTGTTGATGTGTCGATTATCGAGTTGTGGTATTTATGTTCAGAATTGTGTTGATGCATGTTACAAAAGAAAGTAGAAAAAGACTTTAAAGAACTGTGAACGTTATTCGTTTAATTGGATTTGAACATTGATTTGTAACGTGAATTATTTGTATAATGAACATTGAACTGTTAGGCCTTTAATGTCCTTTGAAATGCTGTTGTTATTGAACTTGATGTGTTGTTACCGGACGGTTATATTGTATCTGCATGTTGTTAAATGCTTTGATCTGTGGTATACCTGTATGATGTATTGAGTTGTTACTTGCATGTCCTCTTTTAAATGTACCTGATATATATTTGATGTTGTAACAATTCATTGTCATATAAACTAGTTGTTAAATGTAAGCCAGTTGCCTTGCCTCTTTGTGTCTCTCTCGATTGCCTCTGTGCTGCTGCTGTGGTTGTTGTCGTTGTCTCTCTCCTCTCTGGGTTCCGTGGCGAACTTGCCCGTTCGGGCGAGCGACGGCAGGTGATTCCGTAACAATATATATGAATGAATAAAGGAATGGAAGACGTCGTTTTGTACAATGTATGTTTCAAAATGTATTGGGCCTGTATTATGTAATATTACAGCTTTTCATGCGCAATTAATTTGTCTTGCGAAATCATTTGTCGCTGTGAGTCATCCAAAGATATCAAATTATTTTGATTATCCCTGATGATTCCCAACTATAGCAAATGAATAAGCAGAAAAAATAATCATATCAACAATATGAACAAAAAGAATGAGAACAGAAATAATAGTATCTAGAACGAAATCATCAACATCAACGTCAAAAGCTCTGTAAAGGGGTAAATAACAACAATAAATGTATGCTGTATCTTTCTCGAGAGCGGTTAACTAGTGGAAGATTAAAAAAAAAAGAATTTTCCGTATACAAAATATTGTTAAACCAGGATTAATGTCACTTATGAAAAGTTTCGAAAATCAACCAAATATAAATATATCTATCATAAACACAGATGACAGAAATAGAAAGATGCACGGAAGACCTATTGCTCTCATGTCTACATGTATGCAAAGCTGTAGCTGCAATCTATAACAGTGAGGCGGAAAGTCTAAGAATGGCAACGTTAAATCTCATCTCCCAAAGTTTTATCAAAATACATTTACATATGCGTAGAACGTTAACTCGAACGTTCGGGCTTACAAGAAACTTAGGAATCTTCGTGAGCCGTGGCATGGGGTGATTGTAGAGGTCAAATTCATCCCCAAATTAACAGAATAGGGATTCTGATGGAATTATTGTTACTGGTCACCGCGGAAGAAGCCAATCACATTTTAGAATTTTCCTGTTTCGCGTTATGCAAGTAAATGCAGCTGATAATACAGGGCAGGGAAACCAACTGTTTTGTGTGTGAAAATTCAGATCACTTCAAAATTTTCTTTCCCACTCAAAGCAAGCACAGCACACTGTATTGTTACTATCAAATCCATTCCCACCTCTTTCTTCTGATCATGGTCTCAAATCAAAATCCCAGTTAGGAGATGAAATCCAGAGGAAATCGCTGTAAAAGGAATTTGTTGTGGAGAAAACAAAACAATCTGACCCAAGCTAATAGAAGTTGCTCCAAATTGAAGGCGATGGGACGTGGCCAAGAAACAGAAATCTCGTCACCACAAAACCAATTGTTACAAACCCATTCACAGACACAGATTCACAAGAAATCTCAAAAACAAAACAGAACACTCGAACAACACGATCAACAGTTCAATACTCACACACAGACCCCATTTATCAATTTCACTGTTGCTCAGTGATGATTGCTAATTCACTACTCCGATCCCCGTAGACTTTGCATGCCGATAAGGATGAGTTCACCTTCCCATAACTGAGTCAGCCGGGTAGATCACAATTCGTGTTTTCTGTAGCCGACTACTTTGAATTTTGAGCATATTGCAATAACCATATCCGGTAGTATCGTAAAATCTCAGTTTAGATATAATTTGGATGGTCTGCTGTAGTTGCTCCTTTTCCACACTGGCACATGCGGGCAACCCAATCGGTACTTGTCGGACAACTGGAAACGTCTGAGCAGGTGTTCGAGGAAATTTTACAAACATCTGAAGAAATCAGAACAACCTATTTCACTCGGGATATAGACAACCTCCAATCTGAAGGCATTATTATTTACGTTGAAGACAACCAACTAACTACACGGTTCCAGTGAGATTGTCCATAAGTCAAGGTTGAAGGATTATCGTAACTGCACTGCCATTTCATAACCCGCAACCAACACACTACAAGAACAGAAACAGGTAACAGAATAGGTAGATGTTTACCATGACCCTATTTATCCAGCCTTCTTTTCCACTGGGGTTTAAGTAGGAAAAGGCTTCTCAAGAATATTTTACTGTGGTATTCATTAAGCATATTCTTTTTAAGAGATCACTAAATTTTAAACCAGGTGCAAACTGTCTTTCCAAGGGTGTTTTCGGGAACATTTCGTGCAAATTTGCCCCATATACCAGACATTTTTGTAGCTGACTACTTCCTTAATCAAATCGATGTTGCTCTTCAGGTGTAATCGTCAACAACCGATGGTTGATAGTCCTAAAAAAAGGCTATTAGATGAGAGACATTATGGTTTAGCAAGGAATTAGCCGTTGTGGAATCAAGAAGAGGGAAACCTAGTTTGGAAATTAGAAGTGACACCTACTAGTGACATCGAGACCGATGTGTCGGTGGCGAGATTGGGTCTTGATAAATTCTTCAATACCAAGCATGAATATTGCGTTGGAGACAGGCTCTTGACACTCGAGTTTAAGCAGATGTATGCGTAATTTCAGCTGCGCTTCACCCTACTCTATGAAGCCGAAAATGGATTTCACCTTCTTCGTCGATGATATGCGGTGCTTCTCGGCCAGAGGTGTGTGGGTCTTACGAATTGACGATAACAGCCGAAGACAGCGGATACGATGACTAACTGCATAAGAAAAAAGTCTTTGGGGCTGGACGGTCTACCATGCGAGCTTTATTTTCATATGCCAGATTTCGGCGGTGATCTTTTGGCTGATATCTAGCGTAACTGGCAACAGACGAATTGACGAAACAGCCGAAGACACGGATACGATGACTATGCATAAGAAAAAAGTCTTTGGGCTGGACGGTCTTTCGCGGTGATCTTTTGGCTGATATCTAGCGTAACTGGCAACAGAACGGAATGATCCCCAGTGTTGTAGCACGTGGTGTGGAGGCGCAGCTAAAAAAGCACCCGAACAAAAGGGGACAAAATAGACAATTTTAGGCCCGTAACTCTACTAAACAGAGATTACAAGATTTTGGCCAAGTGTTAGCCAAGAGGTTTCCACTTGTCGATAAGCTGGTCGGTAACGTTCAGACATGCGTTATCCCAAGATAATCCTCCAACTCGCGCGTTACATCATAGAGAGGGCAGGTAGGGCACCTGGCATGAGTGGGGCCCTGATCAATTTGGATCAATCAAAAGTAGCATATGTTTCGTTGTAGTTATGACTCGATAATTCCTAAAGTAGCAGCTGTAATAGTTATGTCTGTATCTTGGGGGGGGGGGGGGTCTTGGGAAACCAATAAACCGAGCAGGAAGGCATTTCCATTACTACAAAAATCAAGGCAGCAAATTCCAACTTCTCATTATCGAATCTTATCAAGAATAAACAGAAAGTTCAGTAATATTCTATACAGGGCATCGGCATCATAGAATCGTTTTAGCTTTTCATTATGTTTGCTTTCGTTCTCAATACAAATCTCAAGATTTTAACATTCAGGAGTCGATAACTAAAGTACCAGTAAAGTAATGATATCGGCGTAATCAACTAAACTGCACCCTTTAAATATTGACTCATGTCTACATTTGAAACATTTTGAATATTTCGCTATATGATGTTTACTTATCCTTCAGTAATAATACATGTAATTCAATCCTTTCGCAATTCTTTATATAATATATATAGTTTTCCTAGGACATTGTCGAGGTATGAAAGGTCTTTTCGGAAATACCCCTACTGTTTCCCCCTCATAAATTTAACTTAACACTTTTACGCTTTTGATAAAGCTGGAGCATCATCCTTTAATGTAGGAACCATGACAGCATGAAATATCCATGGGGGTTAAACTCTTTTTCTCTGGGTACTTGAATACATCATGATGGGAAATGTTATTTTCAACTACTTCTTACATTTGAATCGTTCTTTGAACAATGATATATCAGTTTTCGTGGAAAGAAACAATGTAGTTATTAAGAAGAAGAATTATAATGAATGCATGAGTAAGGCGGCGAGCTGGCAGAATCGTTGGCACGCCGGGCGAAATGCTTTGTGGTATTTCGTCCGCCGCTGCGTTCTGAGTTCAAATTCCGCCGAGGTCGACTTTGCCTTTCATCCTTTCGGGGTCGATGAACAAGTTATATGCCAAAACCAATAATATATACATTGAATCAATAAAAAAAATATCGACTCCAGCACATACGTTGAGTGAGTATATATTTGTCTTGCACTTTTCCACCGCTGATCAACTTGCATGTGACCGAATTTGTCTCCTCTGTGTTTGGCCGCTTGTGGGTAGTAAAGAAATAGGTATTTCGTCTGTCTTTACGTTCTGAGTTCAAATTCCTCTGAGGTCGACTTTTCCTTTTATCCTTCCGGAGTCGATAAATTGAGTACCAGTTGCGTACCGGGGTCAGTATAATCGACTGGCCCTCTCACCAAAATGTCTGGCTTCGTGCATAGAGTAGAAAAGAAATCATCAGCCAATATATCAGTCCAACTACCTAAGAAGGAGAGAGTTACTCCCCTGCAATTATACATGCTTATAAGTATCAATGAACTCAGGGGATATAACTGTTCCTTACTTCGTCTAAATATTTTTTTCGTTTTTTTTTTTCATTTCTATTTCTGCTCTGAAATGTTTTCCTTCTATATAGTACAACCCACCTTTCATGAACAAGAGGCTCTGAGTTTTGATCAACGTTACCTAAAGACACGTCGATATTGTCAAGTGCTAATATTCAGCACGAAACGAACAACAATATTCTAACAAGTTATAATTCGAAAACCAATAATATATACGTCGAATCAATAAAAAAATATCGACTCCAGCACATACGTTGTGTGAGTATTTAGTTGTCTTTCACTTTTCCACCGCTGATCAACTTGCATGTGACCGAAAGAGAAGTGTGGACCTCTCAGCTTATCAAAAGTACCTGAGAAAAGATACGGCGAAATTCTTGTCGTTCCCTTAGAAAAATGGCTGTCACAATAAAAATAAGCCGAATATCGATGTATCGAGTGCTGAAGGATGATCTCACGATCCACCTCTACAAGAAGACCCACTGTCATGAGCTCAGGCAAGTTTATAAAGCCATGATATTGGGGAGAAGTCGTCTTATCCTGAT
>NC_043004.1:63795543-63835543 GCF_006345805.1 Octopus sinensis | reverse complement strand
GTCCCGAGATATAGCATCTCGAAACTTCAATATACTGGAGGAAAAACTTCCAGAGGGATACCATATGAGCAGGGAGAGGTAACATCTTTCTCTGCTCGATGACATTGGCTAGCAAATTATAGCCGTTTCTGTTTTAGCTTGAGAGATATTGGTATCAGCTTTCCATAGGTGTTACTAAGTGTTGAGTGTGATGCCCGACTGATGTTCTGTATCTTTCTGAGCAGGTTGGTATGTGTTCCATCTAGTGGATTTTCTTAGACAGTCGATAACGTCCAGGTCTCTGATCCATAAAGATGGACCGGCTCAATCAGTGTTCTAAATATCTTTTTACTTTTAAGATGGGTGGAAGTTTTGAGTGCCAAATCTTATCCAGTCTATTACATGCTTCCCAAACAAGCGCCTCTATGTGTGCGTTTGTGTGTGTGCGTGGGCTACTGTATATATATATATATATATATATATATATATCACGTGATCACGTGACCGACCAGACCATCAGATGTTGTTACACATCGCTGGTCACAATGCGTTCGCATTGTTTTAGCCTTCGCATTGTTTTAGCCTTCGAATGACGCCACCCCGCTGGCTAAGCGAGCAGGCCAACAAAAGAAAGAGTGGGAGAAAGAGTGGTGAAAGAGTACAGCAGGATCACCACTCCCTGCCGGAGCCTCGTGGAGCTTTTAGGTGTTTTCGCTCAATAAACACTCACTGATGAACAGAGAGATAGACAGACAGATAAAAATATAGATAGATTGGTAGACAGATAGATAGACAGATAGATAGATACGTACATATATACATGCTTACATACATATACACACATACATACATGCATACATGCACATATACATACATACACACATACGTACATACATACATACATACATACATACATACATACATACATACATACATACATACATAATAGTTGTGTATAATTGAGTGTCTTTGAACTTATTGTATTGATAGGATGAAACAGAGAAAAAACAATATATCTCGATAGGGAAATAGTAAACAAGACACACACAGCTATCGTGAGAGGCAAAATGCATCAATTAGACATTCTCATTTAGAGTGTATATGTTTGCGTCATAGATGTGTGTGTGTGTGTGTATTTGTGTGTGTGTATGTGTGTGTCCGTGTGTAAGTGTAAATGGGTGGATGATTAGATGAAGAGAATGGCGAGATATGTTGATTCTCCTTTGTATCGTATTTAACAAAGAATCATTCGATTCGCTTCAAGGGAAGTAACTCTATATTTCTTCATTCGATTTTTGCATAACTTCTCGTTCGCCATTAAAGTTTTTGCTATAAAATATCATTTCATATTTCGTCACCACCAACTGAACCCAGAATGTAAGTACCTCTCGTGCCGAAGACACTCTGCGATTGCAGTGTTGATGCCTGAAGCGATGGCAATATTTTCGCGTGTCAGTATGCTACCCGAGACAGACAACGATATTCTGACTCTTTATAAACTTAAACCGGCTGCAGCACGTTTTCTGCACAGATTCAGGCAGACAGATAGACAGACAGACAGACAGACATAGATAAATACTACAGGATCCTGCATTGCTGTGTTCAGAGAAAACACTTCCAGATGGATAGCATACGTGCAGGGATGAAAGAAACTCTTTCTCTGCTCGGTGGCATTGGCCAGCAAATTGCAGCCGTTTCTGTTTTAGATTGGCGGACATTGGTATCAGATTTCCACAGGTGTTACTAAGTGTTGGGTGTTATCTCCAACTGATCTGTATTTTTCTGAGCAGATTGGTATATGTTCCATCAAGTTGTTTTTCTTAGACAGCAGATAAGATCCAGGTCTCTTCATCTAATCATCCACCCATTTACACTCACACACGCATACACACACACACACACACACCACACACACACACACACACACACACACACACACACACCCCCCCCCCCCCCACACACACACAAACACACACTCAGATACAAACACACAGAGACACATACACAAACACAGACACAGACACAAACACACACACACACACACACACACACTCACACACACACACACACACACACACACACCCACACATGCGCGCGAAAATGTTGGCATCGCTTCGGGCATCATCCCCCGAACCGCAGAGTATCTTCTGCAAGAGAGATACGTACATTCTGGATTCAGTTTGTGGTGACGAAATATGAAATCTTAGTGCAAATGAACAATTATGCAAAAACCGAACGAAGGAATGTAGAGTTATTTCCCTTGAAATGAATCTAGTTATCCCCATGTTAAACAAGATAGAAAAGAGAATCAACATAACTCGTCATTCTTTTCATCTAATCGTCCACCTTTTACACTCACACACACACACACACACAAATCTAAGTGTTGGGTGTGATCTCCAACTGATTGTTCTGTATCTTTCTGAGCAGGTTTGTATGTGTTCCATCTAGTGGATTTTCTCAGACAGCCGAAAACGTCCAGGTCTCTCATCCATAAAGTGTTCAAAATATCTTTTTACTTTGAACATGGGTGGAAGGCTTGAGCACTAGATCTTGTCAAGTCTGTTACCTGTTTCCCAAGCAAGAGCCTCTATGTTTGCGCGCGCGTGTGTGTGTGCGAGGGGCTCCTGAGTATATCTGTATACACACTCACAAATACACGCAGTGGCGTGCACATTCTCACGCGCGAGCACACACAAGCTCTGACTCACAGACAATGAGACAGATAGGAACACAGACTGTGAGACAAACGGACAGACACACAAGCAGACAGGCAGGTACAAAGACTGATCAGACAACAGACAGATACATACATACATACATACGTACATACATACATACATACATACATACATACATACGTACATACGTACATACATACATACACACTTACATACATACATACATACATACATACATACACACTTACATACATACATACATACATACATGCATACATACATACATAATACATACATACATACGCACATAAATACATACAAGAAGAATTAAGAAATATCTGCATCATAGGACGTCAGTAGTTAGCAATTTCATCGTTGAAGAGAGTGTGAAGAGAATTTGAAAGCATACGTTATATAATGGACAGGGTCCATCGAAAAGAGAATAGTACAAGTCTATCTAAAATATTTGGCGCCTCAAAAGAAACGATACTAATTTCTCCATCTCTTGGATAATCCTATCTTCTTATCCCTCTTATATAAGTAATAATAACATTTGTAGGTTATGTTTAGAAGGAAGCTATAACATAATGCGAAGGAATGGAAATTAGGTTAATACTACGGATGAGAAAGTTTTTCTCATGTAAGCACATGACCAAATTCCTATTCATCAATCTAAAATAACTGTTCACTCACCTTTTACTTAGTTTGATATTAAAAAATATATAACTATATTTTACTATCCATCACACCAACTTTACATTACTATACCTTACACTATATTGGTACATTTTTTCTTCAACTTTTCCTTCTGAATAAACACCATATATAGTGGTGTGTTATAAGTTATTATTATTCCTTATATGATAATTTATATTTATTAATTGGTACTTATAAAATTTTATTCTCTTCTTTATTTATAATCCATTTATAAAGCTTGTATTAGTATGTATTAGTATAAAGCTTGTATTTGTATGTATTAGAATACATACAAAGATCATGAGGGTAGGGTTGTTTTAGAGAAATGGAAACTATGTAACTTAGATACTATTATCTATACTTTATCAGGTTTTGAATGTTAATTAAGGGTATTTAGAATAACTTTCATGGGGATATTCCTAGTAAATAAGGTATAAATTGACGCACATACCAAAATCTTTAAAGTTTAATGGAAGGGAGGCAACCAAGATGTAAGTTCTAAAATAAGAAATATTTAAATTTAGTATTAAGAGTGAAATGTAGCTATATGGGAAAATACAACTTTGGAACGTTGTTTATTAATTCGTCTCTTTTCATTTGTTTCACTCATTTGACTGCGGCCATAAAATTTACCATATTTTGATTTTATGTCCCGGATTCATATAGGTACCTTTAGAGCAGTCAAAAGACTCTGCAAATTCGTCATAGTTCCGCAATGGCACTTGGACACTGAAAGTCAAAAGATTAATATTTATAATCATTGTAATGAAACACTTGTACATGAATATTGCATACGTGAAGGAGATTGTGTATTTATGATTAACTTTTAGTTAGTAAAATAAATGTGCTGTAAGTTTTATACTGTGAATCAATATGTGATTTCGAAGACAGCCGTTAATATGTAGACAGTCAAATGAATTGATGGGTGCCACTGCAATGCAATGTTTCCTATAAAATTTCACACCTTCTCTATTTTTCTCTCTTCATCTTCTTTTCTCTTCCTTTTCACAATTACTAATATGTCATTTTACTTTTCACCGAATACATATTTTCAGCCATTTATACCAAAGTGTTGTCACAGCAATATGAAATGAACTGCTTTGCTAAAGGACACCACGCTCTACCTGGATCAGGAATTGAAACTACGATCTCGCGGTCGTACGTGCAATACCCTAACCACTGGGTCATGCGATTTCATCCATCCATCCCTCCATCCCTCCATCCATCTATCTATCTATCTATCTATCTATCTATCTATCTATCTATCTATCTATCTATCTATCTATCTATCTATCTATCTATCTATCTATCTATCTATCTATCTATCTATATGTATGTATATGTACATACATATGTACATACATCAGTCTCCCTAAATAGCTGGCAAACTTTAAATCTCGTTTGAAACCCACATTGGAATATATTCTCCAACGTAAGGAAGGTTGATCTTGCTGCACACCCTAACATCAGATATCATTTTCAGAGAAACATCCATCGATTGATTACTCAAGAGTAAGAAACCTACTGAAAGATACTAGCTCACAGTTTTAAAGGTATTCAGTTACATGATTGTGCCAATTCCTACACCCCACCATTACCTTACCCACGTCTTGTTGATTATCTGCATCCATCGAATGAGGACTAGTTTGTGAGTAATAGCGGTAGTTGTGAAAAGAGAGATTGTTAGTAATTTCATCTACTGCAGGATAGTGCGTGACTTCATGGTCACCCTGTATATATATATATATATATATATATATTACGTTATATAATTAGGGCTCAGTAAAATAACTTACTTTGCCACATACTGAATTTTTTAGAAATAGCAGCCAAAATGTATTTTTAGCCATTTCTACTACTTTAAGAAAAGTCTCCCAGATAGTGTTTAATCAAAAATAATTCACGTAGATATAGAGAGAAAACAGCAAAATATCACATGTACAAAGAATCTTTGTGCATGTGATATTTTGCTGTTTTTCCCTCCATATCTTCATGAATTATTTTTGAGAATAACACTCTTTGTACATGTGATATTTTGCTGTTTTCCCTCCATATCTACGTGAATTATTTTTGAGTAAACACTCTTTGTACATGTGATATTTTGCTGTTGTTCCCTCCATATCTATGTGAATTATTTTTGAGTAAACACTCTTTGTACATGTGATATTTGGCTGTTTTCCCTCCATATCAACGTGAATTATTTTTGAGTAAACACTCTTTGTACATGTGATATTTGGCTGTTTTCCCTCCATATCAACGTGAATATTTTTGAGTAAACACTCTTTGTACATGTGATATTTTGCTGTTTTCCCTCCATATCAACGTGAATTATTTTTGAGTAAACACACTTTGTACATGTGATATTTTGCTGTTTTCCCTCCATATCAACGTGAATTATTTTTGAGTAAACACTCTTTGTACATGTGATATTTTGCTGTTTTCCCTCCATATCAACGTGAATTATTTTTGAGTAAACACACTTTGTACATGTGATATTTTGCTGTTTTCCCTCCATATCAACGTGAATTATTTTTGAGTAAACACACTTTGTACATGTGATATTTTGCTGTTTTCCCTCCATATCAACGTGAATTATTTTTGAGTAAACACACTTTGTACATGTATTTTTGCTGTTTTCCACTCATATCGCCGTGAATTATTTTTGAGTAAACACACTTTGTACATGTGATATTTTGCTGTTTTCCCTCCATATCGCCGTGAATTATTTTTGAGTAAAACACTCTTTGTACATGTGATATTTTGCTGTTTTCCCTCCATATCAACGTGAATTATTTTGGAGTAAACACACTTTGTACATGTGATATTTTGCTGTTTTCCCTCCATATCGCAGTGAATTATTTTTCAGTAAACACACTTTGTACATGTGATATTTTGCTGTTTTCCCTCCATATCAACGTGAATTATGTCTGAGTAAACACACTTTGTACATGTGATATTTTGCTGTTTTCCCTCCATATCGCCGTGAATTATTTTTGAGTAAACACTCTTTGTACATGTGATATTTTGCTGTTTTCCCTCCATATCTATGTGAATTATTTTTGAGTAAACACTCTTTGTACATGTGATATTTTGCTGTTTTTCCCACCATATCTACGTGAATTATTTTTGAGAATAACACTCTTTGTACATGTGATATTTTGCTGTTTTCCCTCCATATCTACGTGAATTATTTTTGAGTAAACACTCTTTGTACATGTGATATTTTGCTGTTTTCCCTCCATATCAACGTGAATTATTTTTGAGTAAACACTCTTTGTACATGTGATATTTTGCTGTTTTCCCTCCATATCAACGTGAATTATTTTTGAGTAAACACTCTTTGTACATGTGATATTTTGCTGTTTTCCCTCCATATCAACGTGAATTATTTTTGAGTAAACACTCTTTGTACATGTGATATTTTGCTGTTTTCCCTCCATATCAACGTGAATTATTTTTGAGTAAACACTCTTTGTACATGTGATATTTTGCTGTTTTCCCTCCATATCAACGTGAATAATTTTTGAGTAAACACACTTTGTACATGTGATATTTTGCTGTTTTCCCTCCATATCAACGTGAATTATTTTTGAGTAAACACTCTTTGTACTTGTGATATTTGGCTGTTTTCCCTCCATATCAACGTGAATTATTTTTGAGTAAACACTCTTTGTACATGTGATATTTGGCTGTTTTCACTCCATATCGCCCTGAATTATTTTTGAGTAAACACACTTTGTACATGTGATATTTTGCTGTTTTCCCTCCATATCGCCGTGAATTATTTTTGAGTAAACACTCTTTGTACATGTGATATTTTGCTGTTTTCCCTCCATATCAACGTGAATTATTTTTGAGTAAACACACTTTGTACATGTGATATTTTGCTGTTTTCCCTCCATATCGCCGTGAATTATTTTTGAGTAAACACACTTTGTACATGTGATATTTTGCTGTTTTCCCTCCATATCAACGTGAATTATTTTTGAGTAAACACTCTTTGTAATTGTGATATTTGGCTGTTTTCCCTCCATATCAACGTGAATTATTTTTGAGTAAACACTCTTTGTACATGTGATATTTGGCTGTTTTCACTCCATATCGCCGTGAATTATTTTTGAGTAAACACTCTTTGTACATGTGATATTTTGCTGTTTTCCCTCCATATCGCCGTGAATTATTTTTGAGTAAACACTCTTTGTACATGTGATATTTTGCTGTTTTCCCTCCATATCAACGTGAATTATTTTTGAGTAAACACACTTTGTACATGTGATATTTTGCTGTTTTCCCTCCATATCGCCGTGAATTATTTTTGAGTAAACACTCTTTGTACATGTGATATTTTGCTGTTTTCCCTCCATATCAACGTGAATTATTTTGAGTAAACACTCTTTGTACATGTGATATTTGCTGTTTTCCCTCCATATCAACGTGAATTTTTTGAGTAAACACACTTTGTACATGTGATATTTTGCTGTTTTCCCTCCATATCAATCGTGAATTATTTTTGAGTAAACACACTTTGTACATGTGATATTTTGCTGTTTTCCCTCCATATCGCTGTGAATTATTTTTGAGTAAACACACTTTGTACATGTGATATTTTGCTGTTTTCCCTCCATATCAACGTGAATTATTTTTGAGTAAACACCTTTGTACATGTGATATTTTGCTGTTTTCCCTCCATATCGCCGTGAATTATTTTTGAGTAAAACACTTTGTTGCATGTGATATTTTGCTGTTTTCCCTCCATATCGCCGTGAATTATTTTTGAGTAAACACTCTTTGTACATGTGATATTTTGCTGTTTTCCCTCCATATCGCCGTGAATTATTTTTGAGTAAACACACTTTGTACATGTGATATTTTGCTGTTTTCCCTCCATATCAACGTGAATTATTTTTGAGTAAACACTCTTTGTACATGTGATATTTTGCTGTTTTCCCTCCATATCAACGTGAATTATTTTTGAGTAAACACACTTTGTACATGTGATATTTTGCTGTTTTCCCTCCATATCAACGTGAATTATTTTTGAGTAAACACACTTTGTACATGTGATATTTTGCTGTTTTCCCTCCATATCGCCGTGAATTATTTTTGAGTAAACACTCTTTGTACATGTGATATTTTGCTGTTTTCCCTCCATATCAACGTGAATTATTTTTGAGTAAACACTCTTTGTACATGTGATATTTTGCTGTTTTCCCTCCATATCGCCGTGAATTATTTTTGAGTAAACACACTTTGTACATGTGATATTTTGCTGTTTTCCCTCCATATCAACGTGAATTATTTTTGAGTAAACACACTTTGTACATGTGATATTTTGCTGTTTTCCCTCCATATCGCGTGAATTATTTTTGAGTAAACACCTCTTTGTACATGTGATATTTTGCTGTTTTCCCTCCATATCAACGTGAATTATTTTTGAGTAAACACACTTTGTACATGTGATATTTTGCTGTTTTCCCCCATATCAACGTGAATTATTTTTGAGTAAACACCTTTGTACATGTGATATTTTGCTGTTTTCCCTCCATATCGACGTGAATTATTTTTGAGTAAACACTCTTTGTACATGTGATATTTTGCTGTTTTTCCCTCCATATCAACGTGAATTATTTTTGAGTAAACACACTTTGTACATGTGATATTTTGCTGTTTTCCCTCCATATCAACGTGAATTATTTTTGAGTAAACACACTTTGTACATGTGATATTTTGCTGTTTTCCCTCCATATCAACGTGAATTATTTTTGAGTAAACACTCTTTGTACATGTGATATTTTGCTGTTTTCCCTCCATATCAACGTGAATTATTTTTGAGTAAACACACTTTGTACATGTGATATTTTGCTGTTTTCCCTCCATATCAACGTGAATTATTTTTGAGTAAACACACTTTGTACATGTGATATTTTGCTGTTTTCCCTCCATATCAACGTGAATTATTTTTGAGTAAACACACTTTGTACATGTGATATTTTGCTGTTTTCCCTCCATATCAACGTGAATTATTTTTGAGTAAACACTCTTTGTACATGTGATATTTTGCTGTTTTCCCTCCATATCGCCGTGAATTATTTTTGAGTAAACACACTTTGTACATGTGATATTTTGCTGTTTTCCCTCCATATCGCCGTGAATTATTTTTGAGTAAACACTCTTTGTACATGTGATATTTTGCTGTTTTCCCTCCATATCAACGTGAATTATTTTTGAGTAAACACACTTTGTACATGTGATATTTTGCTGTTTTCCCTCCATATCGCCGTGAATTATTTTTGAGTAAACACACTTTGTACATGTGATATTTTGCTGTTTTCCCTCCATATCAACGTGAATTATTTTTGAGTAAACACTCTTTGTACATGTGATATTTTGCTGTTTTCCCTCCATATCAACGTGAATTATTTTTGAGTAAACACACTTTGTACATGTGATATTTTGCTGTTTTCCCTCCATATCGCCGTGAATTATTTTTGAGTAAACACTCTTTGTACATGTGATATTTTGCTGTTTTCCCTCCATATCGCCGTGAATTATTTTTGAGTAAACACTCTTTGTACATGTGATATTTTGCTGTTTTCCCTCCATATCAACGTGAATTATTTTTGAGTAAACACACTTTGTACATGTGATATTTTGCTGTTTTCCCTCCATATCGCCGTGAATTATTTTTGAGTAAACACACTTGTACATGTGATATTTTGCTGTTTTCCCTCCATATCAACGTGAATTATTTTGAGTAAACACTCTTTGTACATGTGATATTTTGCTGTTTCCCTCCATATCAACGTGAATTATTTTTGAGTAAACACACTTTGTACATGTGATATTTTGCTGTTTTCCCTCCATATCGCCGTGAATTATTTTTGAGTAAACACTCTTTGTACATGTGATATTTTGCTGTTTTCCCCCTCCATATCGCGTGAATTATTTTTGAGTAAACACTCTTTGTACATGTGATATTTTGCTGTTTTCCCTCCATATCAACGTGAATTATTTTTGAGTAAACACACTTTGTACATGTGATATTTTGCTGTTTTCCCTCCATATCGCCGTGAATTATTTTGAGTAAACACTCTTTGTACATGTGATATTTTGCTGTTTTCCCTCCATATCGCCGTGAATTATTTTGAGTAAACACACTTTGTACATGTGATATTTTGCTGTTTTCCCTCCATATCAACGTGAATTTTTTTGAGTAAACACACTTTGTACATGTGATATTTTGCTGTTTTCCCTCCATATCAACGTGAATTATTTTTGAGTAAACACACTTTGTACATGTGATATTTTGCTGTTTTCCCTCCATATCAACGTGAATTATTTTTGAGTAAACACACTTTGTACATGTGATATTTTGCTGTTTTCCCTCCATATCAACGTGAATTATTTTTGAGTAAACACACTTTGTACATGTGATATTTTGCTGTTTTCCCTCCATATCAACGTGAATTATTTTTGAGTAAACACACTTTGTACATGTGATATTTTGCTGTTTTCCCTCCATATCAACGTGAATTATTTTTGAGTAAACACACTTTGTACATGTGATATTTTGCTGTTTTCCCTCCATATCAACGTGAATTATTTTTGAGTAAACACTCTTTGTACATGTGATATTTTGCTGTTTTCCCTCCATATCGCCGTGAATTATTTTTGAGTAAACACACTTTGTACATGTGATATTTTGCTGTTTCCCTCCATATCAACGTGAATTATTTTTGAGTAAACACACTTTGTACATGTGATATTTTGCTGTTTTCCCTCCATATCGCCGTGAATTATTTTTGAGTAAACACTCTTTGTACATGTGATATTTTGCTGTTTTCCCTCCATATCGCCGTGAATTATTTTGAGTAAACACACTTTGTACATGTGATATTTTGCTGTTTTCCCTCCATATCAACGTGAATTATTTTTGAGTAAACACACTTTGTACATGTGATATTTTGCTGTTTTCCCTCCATATAACGTGAATTATTTTTGAGTAAACACACTTTGTACATGTGATATTTTGCTGTTTTCCCTCCATATCGCCGTGAATTATTTTTGAGTAAACACACTTTGTACATGTGATATTTTGCTGTTTTCCCTCCATATCAACGTGAATTATTTTTGAGTAAACACACTTTGTACATGTGATATTTTGCTGTTTTCCCTCCATATCGCCGTGAATTATTTTTGAGTAAACACACTTTGTACATGTGATATTTTGCTGTTTTCCCTCCATATCGCCGTGAATTATTTTTGAGTAAACACTCTTTGTACATGTGATATTTTGCTGTTTTCCCTCCATATCAACGTGAATTATTTTTGAGTAAACACACTTTGTACATGTGATATTTTGCTGTTTTCCCTCCATATCGCCGTGAATTATTTTGAGTAAACACACTTTGTACATGTGATATTTTGCTGTTTTCCCTCCATATCGCCGTGAATTATTTTTTGAGTAAACACTCTTTGTACATGTGATATTTTGCTGTTTTCCCTCCATATCAACGTGAATTATTTTTGAGTAAACACACTTTGTACATGTGATATTTTGCTGTTTTCCCTATATCGCCGTGAATTATTTTTGAGTAAACACACACTTTGTACATGTGATATTTTGCTGTTTCCCTCCATATCAACGTGAATTATTTTTGAGTAAACACACTTTGTACATGTGATATTTTGCTGTTTTCCCTCCATATCGCCGTGAATTATTTTTGAGTAAACACACTTTGTACATGTGATATTTTGCTGTTTTTCCCTCCATATCAACGTGAATTATTTTTGAGTAACACACTCTTTGTACATGTGATATTTTGCTGTTTTCCCTCCATATCAACGTGAATTATTTTTGAGTAAACACTCTTGTACATGTGATATTTTGCTGTTTTCCCTCCATATCAACGTGAATTATTTTTGAGTAAACACTCTTTGTACATGTGATATTTTGCTGTTTTCCCCATCCTATCAACGTGAATTATTTTTGAGTAAACACACTTTGTACATGTGATATTTTGCTGTTTTCCCCTCCATATCAACGTGAATTATTTTGAGTAAACACACTTTGTACATGTGATATTTTGCTGTTTTCCCTCCATATCAACGTGAATTATTTTTGAGTAAACACCTTTGTACATGTGATATTTTGCTGTTTTCCCTCCATATCAACGTGAATTATTTTGAGTAAACACACTTTGTACATGTGATATTTTGCTGTTTTCCCTCCATATCAACGTGAATTATTTTTGAGTAAACACACTTTGTACATGTGATATTTTGCTGTTTTCCCTCCATATCGCCGTGAATTATTTTGAGTAAACACACTTTGTACATGTGATATTTTGCTGTTTTCCCTCCATATCAACGTGAATTATTTTTGAGTAAACACACTTTGTACATGTGATTTTGCTGTTTTCCCTCCATATCGCGTGAATTATTTTTGAGTAAACACACTTTGTACATGTGATATTTTGCTGTTTTCCCTCCATATCAACGTGAATTATTTTTGAGTAAACACACTTTGTACATGTGATATTTGCTGTTTTCCCTCCATATCGCCGTGAATTATTTTTGAGTAAACACACCTTGTACATGTGATATTTTGCTGTTTTCCCTCCATATCGCCGTGAATTATTTTTGAGTAAACACATTTGTACATGTGATATTTTGCTGTTTTCCCTCCATATCGCCGTGAATTATTTTTGAGTAAACACACTTTGTACATGTGATATTTTGCTGTTTTCCCTCCATATCAACGTGAATTATTTTTGAGTAAACACACTTTGTACATGTGATATTTTGCTGTTTTCCCTCCATATCAACGTGAATTATTTTTGAGTAAACACACTTTGTACATGTGATATTTTGCTGTTTTCCCTCCATATCAACGTGAATTATTTTTGAGTAAACACACTTTGTACATGTGATATTTTGCTGTTTTCCCTCCATATCACGTGAATTATTTTTGAGTAACACACTTTGTACATGTGATATTTTGCTGTTTTCCCTCCATATCAACGTGAATTATTTTTGAGTAAACACACTTTGTACATGTGATATTTTGCTGTTTTCCCTCCATATCAACGTGAATTATTTTGAGTAACACTCTTTGTACATGTGATATTTTGCTGTTTTCCCTCCATATCGCCGTGAATTATTTTTGAGTAAACACACTTTGTACATGTGATATTTTGCTGTTTCCCTCCATATCAACGTGAATTATTTTTGAGTAAACACACTTTGTACATGTGATATTTTGCTGTTTTCCCTCCATATCAACGTGAATTATTTTTGAGTAAACACACTTTGTACATGTGATATTTTGCTGTTTTCCCTCCATATCGCCGTGAATTATTTTTGAGTAAACACACTTTGTACATGTGATATTTTGCTGTTTTCCCTCCATATCAACGTGAATTATTTTTGAGTAAACACACTTTGTACATGTGATATTTTGCTGTTTTCCCTCCATATCAACGTGAATTATTTTTGAGTAAACACTCTTTGTACATGTGATATTTTGCTGTTTTCCCTCCATATCGCCGTGAATTATTTTTGAGTAAACACACTTTGTACATGTGATATTTTGCTGTTTTCCCTCCATATCACCGTGAATTATTTTTGAGTAAACACACTTTGTACATGTGATATTTTGCTGTTTTCCCTCCATATCGCCGTGAATTATTTTTGAGTAAACACACTTTGTACATGTGATATTTTGCTGTTTTCCCTCCATATCGCCGTGAATTATTTTTGAGTAAACACACTTTGTACATGTGATATTTTGCTGTTTTCCCTCCATATCGCCGTGAATTATTTTTGAGTAAACACACTTTGTACATGTGATATTTTGCTGTTTTCCCTCCATATCAACGTGAATTATTTTTGAGTAAACACACTTTGTACATGTGATATTTTGCTGTTTTCCCTCCATATCAACGTGAATTATTTTTGAGTAAACACACTTTGTACATGTGATATTTTGCTGTTTTCCCCCCCATATCTTCGTGAATTATTTTTGAGTAAACACACTTTGTACATGTGATATTTTGCTGTTTTCCCTCCATATCAACGTGAATTATTTTTGAGTAAACACACTTTGTACATGTGATATTTTGCTGTTTTCCCTCCATATCAACGTGAATTATTTTTGAGTAAACACTTTGTACATGTGATATTTTGCTGTTTTCCCTCCATATCAACGTGAATTATTTTTGAGTAAACACACTTTGTACATGTGATATTTTGCTGTTTTCCCTCCATATCAACGTGAATTATTTTTGAGTAAACACACTTTGTACATGTGATATTTTGCTGTTTTCCCTCCATATCAACGTGAATTATTTTGAGTAAACACACTTTGTACATGTGATATTTTGCTGTTTTCCCTCCATATCAACGTGAATTATTTTTGAGTAAACACACTTTGTACATGTGATATTTTGCTGTTTTACCCTCCATATCTTCGTGAATTAGTTTTGAGTAAACACACTTTGTACATGTGATATTTTGCTGTTTTCCCTCCATATCAAAGTGAATTATTTTTGAGTAAACACACTTTGTACATGTGATATTTTGCTGTTTTCCCTCCATATCAACGTGAATTATTTTTGAGTAAACACTCTTTGTACATGTGATATTTTGCTGTTTTCCCTCCATATCAACGTGAATTATTTTTGAGTAAACACACTTTGTACATGTGATATTTTGCTGTTTTCCCTCCATATCAACGTGAATTATTTTTGAGTAAACACACTTTGTACATGTGATATTTTGCTGTTTTCCCTCCATATCAACGTGAATTATTTTTGAGTAAACACACTTTGTACATGTGATATTTTGCTGTTTTCCCTCCATATCGCCGTGAATTATTTTTGAGTAAACACACTTTGTACATGTGATATTTTGCTGTTTTCCCTCCATATCGCCGTGATTATTTTTGAGTAAACCACTTTGTACATGTGATATTTGCTGTTTTCCCTCCATATCAACGTGAATTATTTTTGAGTAAACACACTTTGTACATGTGATATTTTGCTGTTTTCCCTCCATATCGCCGTGAATTATTTTTGAGTAAACACACTTTGTACATGTGATATTTTGCTGTTTTCCCTCCATATCAACGTGAATTATTTTTGAGTAAACACACTTTGTACATGTGATATTTTGCTGTTTTCCCTCCATATCGCCGTGAATTAGTTTTGAGTAAACACACTTTGTACATGTGATATTTTGCTGTTTTCCCTCCATATCAACGTGAATTATTTTTGAGTAAACACACTTTGTACATGTGATATTTTGCTGTTTTCCCTCCATATCGCCGTGAATTATTTTTGAGTAAACACACTTTGTACATGTGATATTTTGCTGTTTTCCCTCCATATCAACGTGAATTATTTTTGAGTAAACACTCTTTGTACATGTGATATTTTGCTGTTTTCCCTCCATATCAACGTGAATTATTTTTGAGTAAACACTCTTTGTACATGTGATATTTTGCTGTTTTCCCTCCATATCGCCGTGAATTATTTTTGAGTAAACACACTTTGTACATGTGATATTTTGCTGTTTTCCCTCCATATCGCCGTGAATTATTTTTGAGTAAACACTCTTTGTACATGTGATATTTTGCTGTTTTCCCTCCATATCGCCGTGAATTATTTTGAGTAAACACACTTTGTACATGTGATATTTTGCTGTTTTCCCTCCATATCAACGTGAATTATTTTTGAGTAAACACACTTTGTACATGTGATATTTTGCTGTTTTCCCTCCATATCAACGTGAATTATTTTGAGTAAACACACTTTGTACATGTGATTTTGCTGTTTTCCCTCCATATCAACGTGAATTATTTTTGAGTAAACACACTTTGTACATGTGATATTTTGCTGTTTTCCCTCCATATCAACGTGAATTATTTTTGAGTAAACACACTTTGTACATGTGATATTTTGCTGTTTTCCCTCCATATCGCCGTGAATTATTTTTGAGTAAACACACTTTGTACATGTGATATTTTGCTGTTTTCCCTCCATATCAACGTGAATTATTTTTGAGTAAACACACTTTGTACATGTGATATTTTGCTGTTTCCCTCCATATCAACGTGAATTATTTTTGAGTAAACACACTTTGTACATGTGATATTTTGCTGTTTTCCCTCCATATCGCCGTGAATTATTTTTGAGTAACACACTTTTTTACATGTGATATTTTGCTGTTTTCCCTCCATATCGCGTGAATTATTTTTGAGTAAACACACTTTGTACATGTGATATTTTGCTGTTTTCCCTCCATATCAACGTGAATTATTTTTGAGTAAACACTTTTTGTACATGTGATATTTTGCTGTTTTCCCTCCATATCGCCGTGAATTTTTTGAGTAAACACACTTTGTACATGTGATATTTTGCTGTTTTCCCTCCATATCAACGTGAATTATTTTTGAGTAAACACACTTTGTACATGTGATATTTTGCTGTTTTCCCTCCATATCAACCGTGAATTATTTTTGAGTAAACACACTTTGTACATGTGATATTTTGCTGTTTTCCCTCCATATCAACGTGAATTATTTTTGAGTAAACACACTTTGTACATGTGATATTTTGCTGTTTTCCCTCCATATCGCCGTGAATTATTTTTGAGTAAACACTTTGTACATGTGATATTTTGCTGTTTTCCCTCCCATATCGCCGTGAATTATTTTTGAGTAAACACACTTTGTACATGTGATATTTTGCTGTTTTCCCTCCATATCACGTGAATTATTTTGAGTAAACACACTTTGTACATGTGATATTTTGCTGTTTTCCTCCATATCGCCGTGAATTATTTTGAGTAAACACACTTTGTACATGTGATATTTTGCTGTTTTCCCTCCATATCAACGTGAATTATTTTTGAGTAAACACACTTTGTACATGTGATATTTTGCTGTTTTCCCTCCATATCAACGTGAATTATTTTTGAGTAAACACACTTTGTACATGTGATATTTTGCTGTTTTCCCTCCATATCAACGTGAATTATTTTTGAGTAAACACACTTTGTACATGTGATATTTTGCTGTTTTCCCTCCATATCAACGTGAATTTTTTTGAGTAAACACACTTTGTACATGTGATATTTTGCTGTTTTCCCTCCATATCAACGTGAATTATTTTGAGTAAACACACTTTGTACATGTGATATTTTGCTGTTTTCCCTCCATATCAACGTGAATTATTTTTGAGTAAACACACTTTGTACATGTGATATTTTGCTGTTTTCCCTCCATATCGCCGTGAATTATTTTTGAGTAACACACTTTGTACATGTGATATTTTGCTGTTTTCCCTCCATATCAACGTGAATTATTTTTGAGTAAACACACTTTGTACATGTGATATTTTGCTGTTTTCCCTCCATATCAACGTGAATTATTTTTGAGTAAACACTCTTTGTACATGTGATATTTTGCTGTTTTCCCTCCATATCAACGTGAATTATTTTTGAGTAAACACTCTTTGTACATGTGATATTTTGCTGTTTTCCCTCCATATCGCCGTGAATTATTTTTGAGTAAACACACTTTGTACATGTGATATTTTGCTGTTTTCCCTCCATATCAACGTGAATTATTTTTGAGTAAACACACTTTGTACATGTGATATTTTGCTGTTTTCCCTCCATATCAACGTGAATTATTTTTGAGTAAACACACTTTGTACATGTGATATTTTGCTGTTTTCCCTCCATATCGCCGTGAATTATTTTTGAGTAAACACACTTTGTACATGTGATATTTTGCTGTTTTTCCCTCCATATCAACGTGAATTATTTTTGAGTAAACACACTTTGTACATGTGATATTTTGCTGTTTTCCCTCCATATCAACGTGAATTATTTTTGAGTAAACACACTTTGTACATGTGATATTTCGCTGTTTTCCCTCCATATCAACGTGAATTATTTTTGAGTAAACACTCTTTGTACATGTGATATTTTGCTGTTTTCCCTCCATATCGCCGTGAATTATTCTTGAGTAAACACACTTTGTACATGTGATATTTTGCTGTTTTCCCTCCATATCAACGTGAATTATTTTTGAGTAAACACACTTTGTACATGTGATATTTTGCTGTTTTCCCTCCATATCGCCGTGAATTATTTTTGAGTAAACACACTTTGTACATGTGATATTTTGCTGTTTTCCCTCCATATCAACGTGAATTATTTTTGAGTAAACACTCTTTGTACATGTGATATTTTGCTGTTTTCCCTCCATATCGCCGTGAATTATTTTTGAGTAAACACACTTTGTACATGTGATATTTTGCTGTTTTCCCTCCATATCAACGTGAATTATTTTGAGTAAACACACTTTGTACATGTGATATTTTGCTGTTTTCCCTCCATATCGCCGTGAATTATTTTTGAGTAAACACACTTTGTACATGTGATATTTTGCTGTTTTCCCTCCATATCAACGTGAATTATTTTTGAGTAAACACACTTTGTACATGTGATATTTTGCTGTTTTCCCTCCATATCAACGTGAATTATTTTTGAGTAAACACTCTTTGTACATGTGATATTTTGCTGTTTTCCCTCCATATCGCCGTGAATTATTTTTGAGTAAACACTCTTTGTACATGTGATATTTTGCTGTTTTCCCTCCATATCGCCGTGAATTATTTTTGAGTAAACACACTTTGTACATGTGATATTTTGCTGTTTTCCCTCCATATCGCCGTGAATTATTTTTGAGTAAACACACTTTGTACATGTGATATTTTGCTGTTTTCCCTCCATATCAACGTGAATTATTTTTGAGTAAACACACTTTGTACATGTGATATTTTGCTGTTTTCCCTCCATATCGCCGTGAATTATTTTTGAGTAAACACACTTTGTACATGTGATATTTTGCGTTTTCCCTCCATATCAACGTGAATTATTTTTGAGTAAACACACTTTGTACATGTGATATTTTGCTGTTTTCCCTCCATATCACGTGAATTATTTTGAGTAACACACTTTGTACATGTGATATTTTGCTGTTTTCCCTCCATATCAACGTGAATTATTTTTGAGTAAACACACTTTGTACATGTGATATTTTGCTGTTTTCCCTCCATATCAACGTGAATTATTTTTGAGTAACACACTTTGTACATGTGATATTTTGCTGTTTTCCCTCCATATCAACGTGAATTATTTTTGAGTAAACACTTTGTACATGTGATATTTTGCTGTTTTCCCTCCATATCAACGTGAATTATTTTTGAGTAAACACACTTTGTACATGATATTTTGCTGTTTTCCCTCCATATCGCCGTGAATTATTTTTGAGTAAACACACTTTGTACATGTGATATTTTGCTGTTTCCCCTCCATATCAAAGTGAATTATTTTTGAGTAAACACACTTTGTACATGTGATATTTTGCTGTTTTCCCTCCATATCAACGTGAATTATTTTTGAGTAAACACACTTGTACATGTGATATTTTGCTGTTTTCCCTCCATATCAACGTGAATTATTTTTGAGTAAACACACTTTGTACATGTGATATTTTGCTGTTTTCCCTCCATATCCCGTGAATTATTTTTGAGTAAACACACTTTGTACATGTGATATTTTGCTGTTTTCCCTCCATATCAACGTGAATTATTTTTGAGTAAAACACATCTTGTACATGTGATATTTGCTGTTTCCCTCCATATCGCCGTGAATTATTTTGCTGTAAACACACTTGTACATGTGATATTTGCTGTTTCCCTCCATATCAACCGTGAATTATTTTGTGAGTAAACAGACTTTGTACATGTGATATTTGCGTGCTTTTCCCTCCATATCACCGTGAATTATTTTTGAGTAACACACTTTGTACATGTGATATTTGCGGTTTTCCTCCATATCAACGTGAATTATTTTTGAGTAAACACTCTTTGTACATGTGAATTTTGCTGTTTTCCCTCCATCCATATCGCCGTGAATTATTTTTGAGTAAACACACTTTGTACATGTGATATTTGCTGTTTACCCTCCATATCAACCGTGAATTATTTTTGAGTAAACAACTTTGTACATGTGATATTTTGCTGTTTCTCCCTCCATATCTCAGTGAATATTTTTGAGTAACACACTTTGTACATGTGATATTTTGCTGTTTTCCCCTCCATATCAACGTGAATTATTTTGAGTAAACACACTTTGTACTGTGATATTTGCTGTTGTCCCTCCATATCAACGTGAATTATTTTTGAGTAAACACTCTTTGTACATGTGATATTTGCTGTTTCTCTCCATATCCACCGTGAATTATTTTTGAGTAACACTCTTTGTACATGTGATATTGTTGTTTTCCCTCCATATCGCGTGAATTATTTTGAGTAACACACTTTGTACATGTGATATTTTACTGTTTTCCCTCCATATCTCCCGTGAATATTTTTGAGTAAACACATTTTGTACATGTGATATTTGCTGTTTTCCCTCCATATCGCCGTGAATTATTTTTGAGTAAACACACTTTGTACATGTGATATTTTGTGTTTTCCCTCCATATCAAACGGAATTATTTTGAGTAAACACACTTTGTACATGTGATATTTTGCTGTTTTCCCTCCCTATCAACGTGAATTATTTTTGAGTAAACACACTTTGTACATGTGATATGTTGCTGTTTTCCCTCCATATCAACGTGAATTATTTTGAGTAAACACTCTTTGTACATGTGATATTTTGCTTTTTCCCTCCATATACTCGTGATTATTTTTGAGTAAACACACTTTGTACATGTGATATTTTGCTGTTTTCCCTCCATATCAACGTGAATTATTTTGAGTAAACACACTTTGTACATGTGATATTTTGCTGGTTTCCCTCCATATCAGCCGTGAATTATTTTGAGTAAACACTCTTTGTACATGTGATAGTTGCTGTTTTCCCCCCTTATCGCCGTGAATTATTTTTGAGTAACACACTTTGTACATGTGATATTTTGCTGTTTTCCCTCCATATCAAACGTGAATTATTTTTGAGTAAACACACTTTGTACAGTGATATTTTGATGTTTCACCCTCCATATCAACGTGAATTAGTTTGAGTAAAACACACTTTGTACATGTGATATTTTGCTGTTTCCCTCCATATCAACGTGAATTATTTTTGAGTAAACACACTTTGTAAATGTGATATTTTGCTGTTTTCCCTCCATATCAACGTGAATTATTTTTTGAGTAAAAACACTTTGTACATGTGATATTTTGCTGTTTTCCCTCCATATCAACATGAATTATTTTTGAGTAAACACACTTTGTACATGTGATATTTTGCTTTTTTCCCTCCATATCAACGTGAATTATTTTGAGTAAAGCCACTTTGTACATGTGATATTTTGCTGGTTTCCCTCCATATCGCCGTGAATTATTTTTGAGTAAACACTCTTTGTACATGTGATATTTGCTGTTTTCCCTCCATATCAACGGAATTATTTTTGAGTAAACACACTTTGTACATTGTGATATTTTGCTGTTTTCCCTCATATCAACGTGAATTATTTTTGAGTAAACACACTTTGTACACAGTGATATTGCTGTGTTTACCCTCCATATCAATCGTTAAAGTTTGAGTAAACACACTTTGTAATGTGATATTTTGCTGTTTTCCTCCATATCGCCGTGAATTAGTTTGAGTAAACACACTTTGTACATGTGATATTTTGCTGTTTTCCCTCCATATCAACTGAATTTTTTTGAGTAAACACTCTTGTACATGTGATATTTTGCTGGTTTCCCTCCATATCGCCGTGAATTATTTTTGAGTAACACACTTTGTACATGTGATATTTTGCTGTTTTTCCCTCCAATCGCCGTGAATTATTTTTGAGTGTAAACACACTTTGTACATGTGATATGTTTGCTGTTTTCCCTCCATATCACATGAATTATTTTGAGTAAACACTACTTTGTACATGTGATATTTGCTGTTTCCCTCCATATCGCCGTGAATTATTTTTGAGTAAACACACTTTGTACATGTGATATTTTGCTGTTTTCCCCTCAATATCAACGTGATTATTTTTGAGTAAAAACACACTTTGTACATGTGATATTTTGCTGTTTTCCCTCCATATCTTCGTGAATTAGTTTTGAGTAAACACACTTTGTACATGTGATATTTTGCTGTTTTAGCCCTCCCATATCAACGTGAATTAATTTTGAGTAAACACACTTTGTACAGTGATATTTTGCTGGTTCCCTCCATATCGCCGCTGAATTATTTTGAGTAAAACTCTTTAGCTACATGTGATATTTTGCTGTTTTCCTCCATATCGCGCGTTGTATTATTTTTGAGTAAACACACTTTGTACATGTGATATTTTGCTGTTTTCCCTCCATATCAACGTGAATTATTTTGAGTAAACACACTTTGTAAATGTGATATTTTGCTGTTTTCCCTCATATCAACGTGAATTATTTTTGAGTAAACACATTTGTACATGTGATATTTTGCTGTTTTCCCTCCATATCAACATGAATTATTTGAGTAAACACTCTTTGTACATGTGATAGTTTGCTGTTTTCCCTCCATATCAACGTGAATATTTTTGAGTGGTAACGCACTTTGTACATGTGATATTTATACTGGATTCCCTCCATATCGCCGTGAATTATTTTTGAGTAAACACTCTTTGTACATGTGATATTTTGCTGTTTCCATCCATATCGCCGTGAATTATTTTTGAGTGTAAACACACTTTGTACCTGTGATATTTTGCTGTTTTCCCTCCATATCAACGTGAATTATTTTTGAGTAAACACACTTTGTACATGTGATATTTTGCTGTTCACCCTCCATATCTTCGTGAATTAGTGTTGAGTACTTTGTAAATTCAAACACCACTTTGTAAATGTGATATTTGCTGTTTTCCCTCCATATCGCCGTGAATTATTTGAGTAAACACACTTGTACTGTGATTTTGGCGTTTCCCTCCATATCAACATGCCATGAATTATTTTGAGTAAACACTCTTTGTACATATGTGATATTTTGCTGTTTTCCCTCCATATCGCCGTGAATTATTTTGAGTAAACACACTTTGTACATGTGATATTTGCTGTTTCCCTCCATATCAACGTGAATTATTTTTGAGTAAACAATCTTTGTACATGTGATATTTTGCTGTTTCCCTCCATATCAACGTGAATTATTTTTGAGTAAACACACTTTGTACATGTGATATTTGCTGTTTTCCCTCCATATCGCCGTGAATTATTTTTGAGTAAAATACACTTTGTACATGTGTTATTGCTGTTTTCCCTCCATATCAACGTGAATTATTTTTGAGTAAACACACTTTGTACATGTGATATTTTGCTGTTTTCCCTCCATATCGCCGTGAATTATTCTTGAGTAAACACACTTTGTACATTTGATATGTTGCTGTTTTCCTCCATATCAACGTGAATTATTTTTTTGAGTAAACACACTTTGTACATGTGATATTTTGCTGTTTTCCCTCCAATATCAACGTGAATATTTTTGAGACACACTTTGTACATGTGATATTTTGCTGTTTTCCCTCCATGTCGCCGTGAATTATTTTGAGTAAACACACTTTGAACATGTGATATTTTGTTGTTTTCCCTCCATATCGCCGTGAATTGTTTGGAGTAAAACACTCTTTGTACCTGTGATATTTGCTGTTTTCCTCCATATCGCCGTGAATTATTTTTGAGTAAAACACTTTGTACATGTGATATTTTGCTGTTTTACCTCCATATCTTCGTGAATTAGTTTTGAGTAAGCCACACTTTGTAAATGTGATATTTTGCTGTTTTCCCTCCATATCAACGTGAATTATTTTTGAGTAAACACACTTTTGTAAATGTGATATTTTGCTGTTTTCCCTCATATCGACGTGAATTATTTTGAGTAACACACTTTGTACATGTGATATTTTGCTGTTTCCCTCCATATCACATGAATTATTTTTGAGTAAACACTCTTTGTACATGTGATATTTTGCTGTTTTCCCTCCATATCAACGTGAATTATTTTGAGTAAACGCACTTTGTACATGATGATTTTACTGCGTTTCCCTCATATCGCCGTGAATTATTTTGAGTAACACCTTTGTACATGTGATATTTGCTGTTTCCCTCCATATCGCCGTGAATTATTTTGAGTAAACACACTTTGTACATGTGATATTTTGCTGTTTTACCTCCATATCAACGTGAATTATTTTTGAGTAAAACACACTTGTACATGTGATATTTTGCTGTTTTCCCTCCATATCGCGTGAATTATTTTTGAGTAAACACACTTTGTACAGTGATATTTGCTGTTTCCCTCCATATCAACATGATTATTTTTGAGTAAAACACTCTTTGTACATATGATATTTTGCTGTTTCCCTCCATATCGCCGTGAAATATTTTTGAGTAAAACACACTTTGTACATGTGATTATTTTGCTGTTTTCCCTCCATATCAACGTGAATTATTTTTGAGTAAACAATCTTTGTACATGTATATTTTGCTGTTTTCCCTCCATATCAACGTGATAATATTTTTGAAGTAAACACACTTGTACATGTGATATTTTGCTGTTTTCCCTCCATATCGCCGGCGTAATATTTTTTGAGTAAATACACTTTGTACATGTGTTATTTGCTGTTTTCCCTCCATATCAACGTGAATTATTTTTGAGTAAACACACTTTGTACATGTGATATTTTGCTGTTTTCCCTCCATATCGCCGTGAATTATTCTTTGAGTAAAACACTTTGTACATTTGATATTTTGCTTGTTTCCCTCATGTCGCCGTGAATTATTTTGTAGTAAACACACTTTGAACATGTGATATTTGCTGTTTTCCCTCCATATCGCGTGAATTGTTTGTGAGTAAACACTTTTTGTACATGTGATATTTTGCTGTTTTTTCCTCCATATCGCCGTGAATTACTTTGAGTAAACACATTGTGCATGTGATATTGCTGTTTTCCCTCCATATCAACGTGAATTATTTTTGAGTAAACACACTTTGTACATGTGATATTTTGCTGTTTTTACCCTCCATATCTTCGTGAATTAGTTTTGAGTAAACACACTTTGGACATGTGATATATTTGCTTTTTCCTCCATATCGACGTGAATTATTTTTGAGTAAACATACTTTGTACATGTGATATTTTGCTGTTTTCCCTCCATATCAACGTGGAATTATTTTTGAGTAAACACAATTTGTACATGTGATATTTTGCTGTTTTCCCTCCATATCAACGTGAATTATTTTTGAGCAAACACACTTGTACATGTGATATTTGCTGTTTTCCCTCCATATCAACGGGAATCATTTTTGAGTAAACACACTTTGTACATGTGATATTTTGCTGTTTTCCCTCCATATCAACGTGAATTATTTTTGAGTAAACACACTTTGTACATGTGATATTTTGCTGTTTTCCCTCCATATCGCCGTGAATTATTTTGAGTAAACACACTTTGTACATGTGATATTTTGCTGTTTTCCCTCCATATCAACGTGAATTATATTTTGAGTAAACACTCTTTGTTACATGTGATATTTTGCTGTTTTCCTCCATATCGCCGTGAATTATTTGAATTATTTTGAGTAAACACACTTTGTACATGTGATATTTGCTGTTTTCCTCCATATCAACGTGAATTATTTGAGTAAACAATCTTTGTACATGTGATATTTTGCTGTTTTCGCTCCATATCAACGTGAATTATGTTTGAGTAAAACTCCTTCCGTACATGTGATATTTGCTTTTCCCTCCATATCGCCGTGAATTATTTTGAGTAAACACACTTTGTACATGTGATATTTTGCTGTTTTTCCTCTCATATCGCCGTGAATTATTTTGAGTAAACACACTTGTACATGTGATATTTGCTCTTTTCCCTCCATATCGCCGTGAATTATTTTTGAGTAAACACACTTTGTACAATGTGATATTTTGCTGTTTTCCCTCCATATCAACGTGAATTATTTTTGAGTAAACACATTTGTACATGTGATATTGCTGTTTTCCCTCCATATCAACGTGAATTATTTTTGAGCAAACACACTTTGTACATGTGATATTTTGCTGTTTCCCTCCATATCAAAGTGAATTATTTTTGAGTTAAACACCACTTTGTACATGTGATATTTTGCTGTTTTCCCTCCATATCAACGTGAATTATTTTTGAGTAAACACTCTTTGTACATATGATATTTTGCTGTTTCCCTCCATATCGCCGTGAATTGTTTTTGAGTAAAACACACTTTACATGTGATATTTTGCTGCTTTCCCTCCATATCAACGTGAAATTATTTTTGAGTAAACACTCTTTGTGCATGTGATATTTTGCTGTTTTCCCTCATATCGCCGGTGAATTATTTTTGTGTAAACACTCTTTGTACATGTGATATTTTGCTGTTTCCCTCCATCGCCCCGTGAATTATTTTTGAGTAAACACTCTTTGTACATGTGATATTTTTGCTGTTTTCCTCCATATCGCGCCGTGAATTATTCTGAGTAAACACACTTTGTACATGTGATATTTTGCTGTTTTCCCTCCATATCAACGTGAATTATTTTGTGTAAACACACTTTGTACATGTGATATTTGCTGTTTTCCCTCCATATCGCCGTGAATTAGTTAAGTAAACACACTTGTACATGTGATATTTTGCTGTTTTCCCTCCATATCAACGTGACTTACTTTTGAGTAAACACACTTTGTACCTGTGATATTTTGCTGGTTTCCTTCCATATCGCCGTGAATTATTTTTTGAGTAAACACACTTTGTACATGTGATATATTTTGCTGTTTTCCTTCCCATATCAACGTGAATTATTTTTGAGTAAACACTCTTTGTACATGTGATATTTTGCTGTTTCCCTCCATATCGCCGTGAATTATTTTTTGAGTAAAAACACTTTTGTACATGTGATATTTGCTGTTTTCCCTCCATATCAACGTGAATATTTTTGAGTAAACACTCTTTGTACATGTGATATTTGCTGTTTTCCCTCCATATCAACGTGAATTATTTTGAGTAAACACTCTTTGTACATGTGATATTTTGCTGTTTCCCTCCATATCGCCGTTGAATTATTTTTGAGTAAACACACTTTGTAACATGTGATATTCTGCTGTTTTCCCTCCATATCACCGTGAATTATTTTTGAGTAAAAACACACTTTGTACATGTGATATTTTGCTGTTTTCCCTCCATATCGCCGTGAATTATTTTTGAGTAAACACACTTTGTACATGTGATATTTGCTGTTTTTCCCTCCATATCAACGTGAATTATTTTTGAGTAAACACACTTTGTACATGGTGATATTTTGCTGTTTTCCCTCCATATCAACATGAATTATTTTTGAGTAAACACACTTGTACATGTGATATTTTGCTGTTTTCCCTCCATATCGCCGTGAATTATTTTTGAGTAAACACACTTGTACATGTGATATTTGCTGTTTTCCCTCATATCGCCGTGAATTATTTTTGAGTAAACACATTTGTACATGTGATATTTTGCTGTTTTCCCTCCATATAAACGTGAATTATTTTTGAGTAAACACTCTTTGTACATGTGATATTTTGCTGTTTCCCTCCATATCAACGTGAATTATTTTTGAGTAAACACACTTTTACATGTGATATTTTGCTTTTTCCCTCCATATCGCCGTGAATTATTTTGAGTAAACACACTTTGTACATGTGATATTTTGCTGGTTCCCTCCATATCAACGTGGTGAATTATTTTGAGTAAACACACTTTGTACATGTGATATTGCTGTTTTCCCCCTTATCGCCCGTGAATATTTTTGAGTAAACACTCTTTGTACATGTGATATTTTGCTGTTTTCCCTCCATATCAACGTGAATATTATTTTTGAGTAAAACATCTTTGGTACATGTGATATTTTGCTGTTTTCCCTCCATATCAACGTGAATTATTTTTGAGTAAACACTCTTTGTACAGTGATATTTTGCTGTTTTCCCTCCATATCAACGTGAATTATTTTTGAGTAAACACACTTTGTACATGTGATATTTTGCTGTTTTCCCTCCATATCTCCGTGAATTATTTTTGAGTAAACACTCTTTGTAATTGTGATATTTTGCTGTTTTTCCCTCCATATCTTCGTGAATTATTTTTGAGTAAACACTTTCTTGGAGACTTTTCTTAAAGTAGTAGGTTGACTGAAGTAGTAATACGAGTCATAACGTTTATTATTTTGAGATGATTATAAGATGATAATAATAATGAAGTAAGAGAATAAAACGAACCAATTGGTTTACGCGTTGATTATTCATCGTTTGAACAAACCACAGACGGTCTAGGGGACGCAACCCGTCCTTCTCTGGCTCACTTGCTCCCCCAAATGGCTATCGAACGGCTATCAATAATTCAACCCACGAGGGTAAATCTAGATTTGATCTTCGGGTTATCCCACATGCAAACCAAAGGTTTCATCGAACCCCTCAAACTGACCGAAGTTTTGGTGAACCACTTCTTACCAGAAATAACTTGCCTCCGAGACTTTGTCCCCAGCATAGCCACTTCAGGCGGTCGGGAAGACGGGACATGACTAGACAACATAACCTCTCCCTCCAACCATATCACAATATTAAAAATCAATTAAACCCAAACTACATTAGCCACAGACGATATAACAATCCTCAGTACAACCATAATCCAGTACACTACGCAACCACTCCACCACAAACATACTACCATAGACACAATTTACACCCACCTTTCCCTCAGCAAACCAAACAATCCACTACAATCCATGTACTACAACCATATTTTAGACGCAAACCAGAGAAACAGAGATGTGAAATGGAAACGAATAAACAAGTCCAACCGAAAATAATCAACCTGTCAAAGAGTTCTATACAAATCAAAATCCTAGCAAGAGGTCTAAAATTTACCCCTACCCGCCGCAGATCGAATCCAAATGAAATTAAGGACAATACTTTGGACTTCTGCCGTAAATTACGTCTCACAGAAGCTCTTTACAACTATACCAGTGAAGATGACTCAATAGTGAAAAACAAAAGTGAGTACCATCCTACAAAAGCTAGACATAAGGCACTTGATGTTTTCTGTGATCACTTCACTTGTTTTCCTTACAGTACTATTCCAAAACAACATATTAAATCCAACCTTAACTTAAACCTATGGAAAGACCTTGTCGAGCTACAAAATTACATAAACCTCACCATTAAAGAAGCCGACAAAGAAAGTGTGGTAGTTTTGATGGATACAGAGTACTACAAAAAAATTTAATACATTCCATGTTGGAAAATAATACTTACTATGAGAAACTGACATATTATAACCCACAGAAAACACTGAAAAACTTATCCTCCTTACTCCAAACTCATGGAAAGGGTCTTACAACACATGAAATTGACTATCTATCCAATTTCAAATACAGTCCTAGTCTATTCTACGGATTACCCAAGATACATAAAAATCCACTCATTTGTGAAGCCTGCAAAGTCTCTACAAGCCTATGCATTAATGTCCCTCCCCCTACTGACCTCAAACCCAGACCCATCATAGCTGGCCCTTCTTGCGAAACCCACTGTTTGAGTAACTTCCTTGACATATTACTCAAACCTCTTTTAAAATATGTCAAAAGCTATATCAAGGATGACCTAGACATGTTTGAACCACCTCCAGAAGACAGTAAAGGACGGAACTCTACTGGTGTCTTTCGATGTGGTGAATCTATACACTAATATCCCACACGACTATGGTATAGAAGCAATCACATTTTGGCTACAAAAACACCCAGAAGAGATCCCAGGACGAATTAACCACAATTTTATAATTGAAGCACTGGAATTCGTCCTGTTGAACAATCATTTCTTGTTCGATACTACTTACTATTGACAGAAATGCGGAATTGCAATGGGGACCAGAGCTGCTACAGTGATTGCAAACCTCGTAATGGGTTACCACGAACTTAAGTTATACCAACCCTCACTAGAAAAATATGGCGCTTCTTTCAATTACTACTTAAAGGAGAACTGGAAGAGATATTTAGATGATTGCTTCATACTTTGGCAAGATAGCATGGATCAACTCCTTGATTTCAAAAGAATGCTCAACAACATACACAGCAATATACAATTCACTATGGAACACAACAGTAAGCAACTACCTTTTCTAGACATCTTAATTAGAATAGTTAACAACCACATAGAAACAGATATCTTTTATAAACCCACAGACTCTAAACAATACCTATTATTTAACTCCTGCCACCCCAAACGCATAAAAATCAACATACCTTTTAACCTAGCAAAAAGAATCTGCACCATAGTTTCCGATACATACACTCGTGAACATAGACTCCTTGAACTTAGATCTACGCTAACTAAAAGACACTACCCAATCTCATTAGTAAATGAAGGCATCAAAGAGCTAAGGGAATAGATATACAAAGATTAAGGAAAACTAGCCGAAATACTAAACAAGACTTAAAAATACTCCCGTACACCTCCACACATAACCCCAGAAACAACGAAGCCTTCAACATCATCACCCAAAACCTCCCCATCCTCACAGCAGACAAAACAATGAACGAAATTTTAAGCTCATATAAAATTATAAAAAGCAAAAAGCAACCGAAGTCACTGAAAAGAATACTAACCAGCGCTAGACTTTACCCACTAACTACTGAGCCAAAAGTGACAAAATGTGGACGTTCCAACTGTGGAACATGCCCCCATCTTCTGGAGGATTCAGAATTCCAATTCAAACAAGGAGAAATATTTAAGATCAAATCAAATTTCACCTGCGCCTCAGCAAATGTAATCTATGTCATGATATGCATAGGATGTGATAAACTCTATATTGGACAAACAGGAATTTCGCTCCGTCAAAGAATCACCATTCACAAAGAGCAAATCCGTCACCCACAATACAGACACTTAAAGGTGAGTGAACACATAGAAAGATGTGCCAGGAATCTTAATCCCAATTTCCAAATATTTCCCTTTTATCAATGCTCACAGAACACCGCAATGCAACAAAGGTTGAATAAAGAGGCATTTTTCATCAACAAATTTCTCCCCCAACTAAATATGAACACACAACTCAATACAGAACACCACTAACTCTTCAATTTAAACCACTAAACCCTATACACTTCCCACATCACCCACATCTCTAATTCCAGAACTACTTACCTCCCTTACAAATAATCTTTTTTCTCAGGAAATATTAGACCTGACACCGTATATTAACCGGTGTTGTTCAAACGATGAATAGCCTACGCTTAAACCAATTGGTTCGTTTTATTCTCTTACTTTATTATTATTATCATCTTATAATCATCTCATAATAATGACCTTTATGACTCGTATTACTACCTCAGTCAATCTAAATGTATATATTTGTCGTTACCTGTCATAAATAGCCTTTTTCTATCTGCAATATGCATTTTCGTTGATTTTTCATATTCTACCCTACATTTCCACGTGTATTTAATATTTTCTTTTCGTAACATATTTCTACTATGTATGTATGTATATATATATATATATATATATATATATATATATGTATATATATATATATGTGTATATATATGTATATATATGTATAAATATATATATATATATATATAAATATATACATATATATAATATACATAAGTATGTATATATGTGTATATGTGCGTGTGTGTGTGCATAGCTTTCACAAAAGGATTAATATCAACTTATATGATATATCACCACTTCCCATAAAAAAGTAATCAAGCCTGAATGAGCTTAATTTTTATAAACTTTAAAATCATAAATGTTTTCATTTACCGTGCTTCCACAGGTGCATGTTTATCAGTTAACAACGAATACGTTACTGTTTCGGGTTTTTCGCTTGAGCATGAAGCCTAGGAAAAATAAAGTTTAATTTTTGTAATAAAATAAAAGAAAATATTTTCGTAGGTTACAAACAGGAAAATTGTTTACTGTTATTTACTGTTGCAATATCAATTATTCATTTTGCTGAACACTGACAAAGTAGGGGTTTAATAATATTGTTATACGTTTCAGGTGGAAGTAGTTCTTCGAATCTGTCTGAATATACCAGATGGGTTAAAGCCTAAAGAACAAAACGTTGGTAAGGACCAATGAATAATATATACATTACCATCCAAAAGATGAGGTACACCTAAATATTTTGTTGAAAAGCCTGTTTATTTAACATTCACAGTTATTTGTGGTATGTGAAACATTACAAATATATTAATGTAACTCTAATTTTATATTATACAAACATACAAACTTACGTTTACTTATTTACAATGATGATGCTTAGGAGTTTATAACTCGTTTAAGTACAATTACCATATTAAATCATTAGAACAGAAAATCGTGTCGTGCCGTTTAAAAACAATACCAAATTCTATCTATGCCATCAAACTTCGCGAGATATGAAGTAGATTATTCTTAGTGTTGGACTTGAAGTAGATAAAGTTACAAATAACAGCGTGTAGAATAGTGGGTTAAAACCATCTTGGATGGACGAATGTGAGTGTGAATCGAACCCACATCTGTAAAAATGACAGATAAGCTATTTGTTATACAAAATTAATTCGTCGAATTTTCTACATTCAATTTAGCAGTTCTGTTCTTAACAGCGAAAATCATAAAGTGTTGACATTATAAAAAACCCAGAAACGACAAGGCAAGAACAGTAGATGCATCGTACTTTTATATAGAACTTTGTAGAGCTACTTCTTAAAAGTAGTATTTATTCTAAATCCCGACTGAAGAGTATCAACTAGCTAAATGAATCCTGACATGTTTGTGTAGGATCACACTGAAAAATAATTACCACTAAGGTTTGAGATCAGTTATAAAATTTCAGTGAATTTGATGGCATTAAATAATTTCTCTTACCTGAGAATATGCTGTGAAAAACATTTGTGTGTCAGTTTGATTAACACCTGGTAGGTGGAATTTGATATGAGGGTAATCTGACTTCCACAACAAGTAAGCCTGATGAAAATAGGAAGCGAAAAGTTTGTTCAACGTTGTGATAATTAAATAAGAGCCTGGGGCTCAATGAAATAATGACAATAATTGACCTGAGAGTAAGGTCATCAGATATTTTAAATTCATAGATACTATTAAGGATAATTAAATTATTAAATTTCGAAAAAGAAGCCAAAAATTAATAAACGTACCAAAGCTAATACTTATCTAAGTTAATTAACAATTGAAATTACAATGGTCAAAATTCCTCATACAAGTTAATACTTTGGACGAAGGTCGTTCTTTGGGGTATTTAATTGTTTAATACTAAAAACCGTTACTGTTCTTTAGCACTCATTATCTACAATATTGTTGTCGCTTGAAAATATTGACATATCCCAGTTTTAATATGTTCATACAATATGGCATACAAATCTTTGCATTTTAGTTCATGTTATTAATTACGAATAAAACGTTATCATAAGCAAGTGGCAAACAATTGATTAATTCAATGTTATACTATACACTGATTTCATAATGTTGATAGCCTAGCTGATATCACACTTGAAAAAAAAGGGGCTTCAAATGATGTTTAAGTATAAAAGTATTGATTATAGTAAACTTGATCATGCTGAATTAAGAATGAAAAAAAAAGGTAGCGATTCAGATTTAGCAAAATGATAATTTAAAATCTTATTAATAGAATTTGAAATAAACTCTTTATTAAATGATAAATAATAAACAAGAACAAAAATAACATTCGATATTAATAAATGATCTACTCAGTAAAATCATTTTATAATCATTTGGGCAAAAGGTTGTTTTGATTTTCTTTACGTTTCTTATTGAGTTTCACTTTATTGACAAATTCCAGTCTGCCATAATTACAGTCTTTCTTTGTCTTGGTATCTTGATAGGACCTCTCACCTTGCTTTTTGCTGATATCTCAAAGATTTTAAAGATTGTTATTCAAATGGGAATGAAGTGGTATGTTCAAATACTCGTTGTTTCAAAATTTTACAAATACGACTTTACGCCTTTATGTCTTATCCAATATAAATACATTATGCTATTTCCTGTTCATTTGCTTCAACCACGAATTAACAATTCAGATGAGTTGCTTTTGTCACCAACTCAGGGATATACTTGATTCACTAAAATTATTATTAAAAGCGTAACCGCATTGATAATGCTAATTTTTGCAGCACAGACTAAATTGTACATATAAATGAAACACAACGGCATATTTAGAAACATCAACACTGCATACCTTATAAGCTATGTTTAAGCCACCCAAGTCAGCAATATTTTCTTCAGCTGTTCTCTCTCCATTAACCTGAAATTGTTCAATAATAATAATAATAATAATAATAATAATAATAATAATAATAATAATAATAATAACAATAACTATAATAATAATAATAATTATAATAATAATAATAATAATAGTAATAATAATAATAATAACAATAATAATAATAATAATAATAATAATAATAATAATAATAATAACAATAATAATAATAATAATAATAATAATAATAATAATGGTTTCAAATTTTGCCACAGGGCAGCCATTTTTAGGAGGGAAGAGATAAGTCGATTTCATCGACCCCAGTGCACCACTAGTACTTATTTCATAGACCCGCAAAGGAAGAAACGCAAAGTCGGTTTCGGCGGAATTTGAACTCAGAACGTAGCGGCACACGAAATACCTATTTCTTTACTACCCACAAGGGGCTAAACACAGAGAGGACAAACAAGGACAGACAAACGTATTAAGTCGATTATATCGACCGCACTGCGTAACTGGTGCTTATTTAATCGACCCCGAAAGGATGAAAGGCAAAGTCGACCTCGGTGGAATTTGAACTCAGAACGTAGCGGCAGACCAAATACCGCTAAGCATTTCACACGAAGTGCTAACGTTTCTTCTAGCTCGCCGCCTTAATAATAATAATAATAATAATAATAATAATAATAATAATAATAATAATAATAATAATTATAATGATAATAATAATAAATATATAAATAAATAAATAAATAATAATAATAATAATAATAATAATAATAATAATAATAATAATAATAATAATAATAATAATAATAATAATAATAAACTGGCCCATATTAGTGTTTCTATGGCTTTCGGCCACCGAACTGTCAGAGCAGTGAGGAACACGTCCAGCCGCTGTCAAGGCTGGCGCTCTTAAACAGAACAGGGTATGGGTATAAAATTGCCAATAAAAAAATAAGCCATCTATTTTATATGGATGACTTAAAACTTTATGGTAAAGACAATAATGAACTTGAAGGCCTATTGCGCACCGTGAAAGCATTCAGCGATGACATCGGGATGGAGTTTGGACTTGAGAAGTGTGCCAAGGCCACTTTCCAGAAAGGGAAAGTGAAGACCACATATTCAGTCGTGTTAGATGTTGACACAGTCATAAGAGAGCTTGAGCAAGAACAAACATACAAATATTTAGGGATAAATGAAGGCTCTGGTATTCAGCATGCAAGCATGAAAGAGAATATCAGGAAGGAATGTTATAGGAGAGTTCGTGCAGTCCTGAAATCTGAACTAAATGCACGTAACAAGGTGTTAGCTATAAATTCCTTAGCAGTTCCAGTTGTTACTTATAGCTACAATGTGTTGAACTGGAATATGAGTGAAGTAAAGAATATAGATAGAAAAATACGCAAGCTGCTGAGTTGTAATAGGATGCACCACCCAAAGGCAGACGTAGATCGCCTTTACCTTCCCAGAGCCCAAGGAGGTCGAGGCCTGATCCAATTTGAACTAGCTTACAAAACAACCAAAATTGGACTGGCCAAATATCTCGAAATATCGAATGACTGGATGCTAAAGCTCGTGGAAAATCACGAGAGACGAAAGAAGCTTCATTCTATCATAAAGGAAAGCAAAAAATTTGCTATTGATCTCGTGCAGGATATCCAAACTGAACAACCCGAGGGAAGTACGGCAAAGAAGGTGAAAATGATGGCAATGAAGAAAGCGCACGAGCAATTGGCTGATAGGTGGGAGGAGAAACCTCTGGACGGCAAATATGTGACCCGCAGCAAACAAGGTGATGTTGACCAGAAGCAAACCCATCAGTGGCTACGTAGCTCAGGGCTAAAAGCAGAGAGCGAAGGTTTCATCCTGGCTACTCAAGATCAAAGCCTATTAACCCGGAACTACCAGGCCAATGTGATGAAAAATGGAGCAGACCCAAAATGCCAATTCTGCAACGACATGATTGAAACAGTGGACCACCTAATCTCTGGATGTAAAGTCTTAGCACCAGTGGAGTATAAATTAAGACATGACAGAGTTGGCCAATATCTACACTGGCTAATAAGTCGGCATTACAATATCAAAACTGCCGACAAGTGGTATAATCACCACCCTGAGGCTGTAACTGAAGGAGAAAATGTAACCATTCTGTGGGACTTTCCAGTACATACAGACTGAACCATCAAGGCCAATAAACCAGATATTGTTGTGAAAGACCGAAACAATAAAGTTTGCTTATTGATCGACAGGAGCATCCCCTGTGATCATAATATCTCGGCGAAAGAGTTTGACAAGCTCAGAAAATATAAAGACCTACTCATTGAAATTGAGAAAATGTGGCATCTCAAGGCGGTTACAATACTAGTGATCGTAGGAGCACTAGGAATGATCAAGAAGGGAACCGAAAATTATATGAGAATGATCCCTGGCTTACCATCCCTGCAAGAAGTGCAAAAGATTGTCTTAACTGGTACATCACACGTATTGAGAAGAGCATTGTCGATGTGAGAACTGTTGCTGCTCATGTATTTTAATTTAATTTAAAAAAAAAAAAAATGAACGAACTATTGAGTTTGGTTTAATGGCCTACCAATGTATACTATGAGTTTCTTTGCCCTAGGAGTCGGGAAGACACTCGGCAAGAAATGGAAGCAAATTTGAAAGAAGAATAAAAAATAGTAATAATAATAATATTAATAATAATAATAATAATATATAAAGGATTGAGGCAACTCCTCCAGGAGATATAGAGTCAAAATTAAAGTAAGGGTGCCATTGTCATCTAGTGATCGATGAAGATATGATAGAAACATCCAAAGTGATAGAAAAATGATAGAAACATTCAAAGTTAATTTTGATCAACAGAATGCTATAAAGAAGTTAGAACCAGCAGAGAGCTACAAATACCTAGGGGTATTTGAATGTGATGGAATCAAACTTTCAATGATGAGGGAAAAAATCCGAAAAGAATTTTCTCGCAGATTAAGGCAGATACAGAATGACTTTACCTGCCAAAGAGGTTGGCCGTTGACTTTTACAACTGGAAATAACAATGAAGATTGCCACAGTTAGCCTAAACACTTACCCAAAAACATCATACTCAGTAACAAAATAGGCAAATACATATGTAAGTGAATTCCAAATACAAGAAATTCTAGAATTAGACGTACTGGAAACATGCACAGAAAAAGCTACGCATATGAGAGCCCTTGCTAAAACTGCTGCCTTAGATATTCTTGCTGATAAATGGCAAGAAGTGCCTCTAAATGGCAAATACCCTAAGAAAGCTAATAATGCTGATATTGACAAAGACCTTTCCCATCAATGGTTATTGTCTGTTGGCTTAAAATCAGGAAAGAAAGATTTATCATAGCAAACCAAGATCAATGTCTACCTACAAGAAGCTACGAGGCCGACATTTTAAAGATTGGCAGTAAACCAACGAACCAACGTGTCGTGCATGTAAACAAAAAAATGAAACCATCAATCATGTGCAGTCTTCTTGCGCCTACAGAGTATCTCAACAAGCATGTCAGAGTTGGGACCTCTATACATTGGAAGCCAACACTATGGAATGACAACAGAAAAAGTATGACATAGGCATATCGAAGAAAAGGTCTCAGGATATGCCAATACATACAGATAGAGAGATGAAGACTGGACATAGTTTTCAACGGTCACCAAGAAAAAGAATGTCTTCTAATCGACGAATCAATCCCAGTAGATGACAATGTATCTTTAAAAGAAACCATCAAAATACAATGACCTTGAAATAGAAATAACATAAATGTGGAGCCTAAAAGCAGAAATAATTCAGTTTAATAATAGGAGCATTAGGTGTGATTAAAAACAAATACAAAACCAAAACACCAAGACTTACGAATATATATAACTTACAGAAAATTGTACTGCTGAGCACCGCACACATCATACGTAAATCATTTTCGGTACAGTAAAAATAACAACACCAAAAAAAACCACAGCACGTACCCAATGCACGCAGAGCTGTACTCGGCATTACAGTTAAAGCACATGGTAAAAGTAAGATTACTGAATAATAATAATTATAATAATAGTAAAACTAAGGATTGTCCTAAGTCTTAAAAAGTTTAGGTATTAAATTATGTACATTTTATATATTGCATAAATCGTAGAAGCAGTCATCAGTTTCTACACAGCTTTCTTTAGGCGACAGTAAATCCATAACAAATTAATCTAGAACACCAGACTTCTTTTTATTGTATGCATTAATCTGTAGAGACCAAATATTAAAACACTTTATTCTAGCGATCAAATGCAAACATCTTTAAATGGTACAGGCATTCAGGCGATTAGCTGTATGTGATTTGAAATATAGGATGCATCCATTTCTCTGTCAATTAATATCAGTATAATAATTCGTGTCTGTGCAATTTCACATGAGATATTCATATGATATTTTCACAACATATCCACGTGGTTCAGCTCGATTTGCAACCACGTGGTTTTGGACTCAGTCCTACTGCATAGGACGTCTACTATAGCATCGTAAGTGAATGTGCTACACAGAAACACTGTGATGCAAACAGGAAAAATAAAACTCAAAATATGAATTCCCTGGCTAGTTCTGTAGTGCGGCAACAAATAGCACACACAGTTGCGTGCGCAGTAAGAGCTAGCAGTGGCCTATGTGAAGCAGTGTGTCAAGTGACATAGCCTGTGTTTACGTCACCAGTGAAATTTGTGTTTTTGTGATCACGTGAATGCTGTAGGCTGTAATTGGATCATAGACAAAACAAGGAGCCAACGTAGGATTTTACGTTAAACTTGTGAAGTCTGAATACAGAAATATAAAGCATACTTCGGCAGCTTACAACGACGTGACAATGGAGTGTACGCCATGTTTCGAATGACATGGACGTTTCCAAAGCGGAAGAGCATCCCTAGAAGACGATGAGCGATGTGGAAGACATAGCACGAACGTCACCTCAGGAAATGTAGTATTGTACATGAAGATTTATTCCCCCGGTGCCGGATCATCAACCGGAGGTTTTACTGCGACGTTTTGAAGAATTTGATGCAGGACATTTGGAGAAAGTGTCTGGATCTATGAAGTGCAAAGAACTGAATTATTCACGACGACGATGCACACTGTCATCAAGCTCTCCTCTCACGTGTATTTCTTGTCACAAACAACATGGTATCGTTTGCGCACCCGGCTTATTCGCCAGATTTAGCAGCTGCGGGCTTTCAACTCTTCTCCAAGATGAAAATGCAACTCAATGGTCACTGTTTTAACACTGTTGTCGAGATCGCAGAAAATCTTC
>NC_043004.1:63785543-63790543 GCF_006345805.1 Octopus sinensis | reverse complement strand
TGTCAAGCAACATCCCACATACAAGCAGTTCGAAACAAAAATATTTCACATACAGAAACTTTACACACACCACAAACAAAAACAACCATAGATTCCCACACACACAACGATCGGGGGCAACAATACCACCATTCCCCCGACCCAATATCACACAACCTCACAGACAACTCATACAAACAAAATTACACCCAACATTTTTTAGCCAGGGACCAGAGACACCAGGACACAGGCTGGAACCTAGTAATAAGGAAAAACCGAAGATAATCAATCTTTCAACCAAACCTCTTTCTAACATAAAAATTGACATCCTCTCAAAAGAGCTCAAATTTACACCAACTCCACGTAGAGCCAACCTAAATGAAATCAAGGATAATATAACAGAATTTTGCAGAAAATTAAGACTAGCAGAAGCATCAACCAGTTTCAATACTGAAGATGAATCACTAGTCAAGAACAAAAGTGAACACATTCCACACAGAGGAAGAAATATAGATCTTGATGAATTCTGTAACCACATTGAGAACTTTCCCTACCATACTATACATAAACAGAAAGTTAACTCAAATTCTAACCCTACACAATGGAAGCAACTGATAGAACTTCAAAATGATGAGGATATAACCATTAAGGAAGCAGACAAGGGAAGTGCAGTTGTAATAATGGATACATCATACTATAGAAATCTTGTAATTTCCTTGCTTGATGACGACCTACATTATGACAAAATTACCAACTACACCCCACAAAAAATAATGAAAACTCTATCTTCACTAATTAAAACCCATGAAAAGGAACAAACAACCAAAGAGATTGACTTTCTAACAAACTTTAAATGCAAACCTAGCCTTTTCTATGGTCTGCCAAAATTCATAAAAGCCAAATTATAAATGAAACCATTAAAAAATCACCAAAGACATACATACACACACCTAACCCGGGGGACCTAAAACTACGACCCATTGTAGCTGGCCCAACCTGTGAAACACACAGACTAAGTCTATTTATGGACATCCTCCTGAAACCCTTCCTTAAACATATCGATAGCCATATCAGAGATGACTTAGATATGTTAAACCACCTTCCAAAAAAAGCCAAGAGAGACAATCCTGGTTTCATTTGATGTAGTTAACTTATATACCAGTATACCTAATTAATTATGGACTAGAGGCAATACAGTTCTGGCTGGACCAATTTCCGGAAGAAATACCAAAAAGGATCAGTAAAGAATTCATTACTAAATCAATTGAATTCATCCTACATAATAACCACTTCATGTTTGACAATACATTTTACCGTAAAAAATCCGGAATTGCTATGGGTACAAGGGCAGCACCAGTCATTGCGAACCTAACAATGGGCTACATGGAAATAATCATTTACCAGGAATCTTTATCAATCTTTGGAAACCCCCTTTCTCAATACATAAAAGAGAATTGGAAACGATTCTTAGACGATTGTTTTATACTCTGGAATGAAAACACAGATAAACTCCTAAAATTTAAAAACCTATTGAACAGCATAAACCCAAATATACAGTTCACAATGGAATACAACCAAAAGGAACTCCCGTTCTTGGATATACTAATTAAAAAAATTAACCTTAAAATAGAAACAGACATTTTTTACAAAGCCACAGACACCAAACAATACCTTCTTTTTAATTCATGCCACCCAAGACACACTAAAACAAACATCCCCTTCAACCTTGCAAGAAGGATATGCACAATAGTGTCAGAACAAAATACCAGGAACATTAGACTGCAAGAACTCAAAAACACCCTAATTGACAGACATTACCCAACTCAACTCATAGAGGATGGGATCAGACGTGCAACAGAAATCAACATAGAAACTTTAAGAAAAGTTCAACACAACAACACACCTTCCCCGAAAATACTACCTTACATATCTACATACAACCCCAGAAACAAAGAAGCCTTCACCATCATCACCCAGAATTTACCAATACTTCATAAGGACCCCAAATTAAAGGAAATTCTAAACATACACCAAATCATTAAAAGCTACAAACAACCTAAATCACTTAAAAAGATTCTCACAAAGGCAAAATTGTTTTCTGAAATTACGGATGCAAAAGTAAAAAAATGTGGTAGATCGAACTGTGCAACATGTCCAAACCTGCTAGAAGGATCAGAATTCCTCTTTAAAGAGGGACAGAAATTCAAGATCAAATCTAACTTTACTTGTGCCTCTGAAAACATAATTCATGTCATAAAATGCTCGGGCTGCCACCAAGACTACGTGGGATCCACGGGACTATCACTCAGACGTAGATGCACACTGCATCGACAACAGATTGCATTCCCAGAATACAGAATGATACCTTTTAGTGAGCACATTGAGAAATGCGGAAAGCAACTACTACCACAATTTTTAATCTTTCCATTTTACCAATGTGCAATCGGATCATCAACACAAATTAGACTAAACAAGGAAACATTCTTCATTGAAAAGTACAAGCCCAGACTTAACCATGCCAACATACTGATACAGAGAAATTCACACCAAGGGAAAGGAAAAAACTTTTAAGCGATTATCTCCCTTACACCGGAAGAAATCACTCATTACCTCCCCTTATTTAGAACTCTTTTGAACATGAACATAACGATCACTCTATTCAACATAAACATAACGTCGCAAGAAAATTTGAAAAGCTAAACGCGAAACCGGTCTTTCTTCTAAATTATGTCACTGTAAGGAAAAAAATTTTTTTAATATTCTTCAGACATATTGACGCAAATATATATTTTTTAACCTTTAAGCCTTCTGTAGTTTTTTCACTTTTTACTATTTTATATATATATTATATATATATATATATATATATATATATATATATATATATGTATATATATATATATATGTATATATATATATATATATATATATATATTATATAGTATATATATATATGTATATAGATATATATATAAATATATATATATATATATATATATGGTTATCCGTAATAATGAAGGGTGAAATTAATTAATTTGGAAAAATTATCAATTACACCAAGTAGTCTTCGGCATGTAAAAGCCTCATTCGAGGAAAATTTAAGTAATACTAAGCAATAAGGGTTTAGCAACGAATTGCCTTACCACATACCGAATTTAGAAATAGCAGTCAAAGGGTTATAGCTATTTCTTCTACTAAAAAGGGAGATCTCAGTAAAAAAAGCATTGGAAGGCAGACACAAACAGGTAAGAGAGAATGAATTGACTGTAATCTATCATACATTTTTTTAGTTATCCACGGACGTACGTTTCGAAATCAAGTTCTTATGCTTTCCTAAAAACTTGATTTCGAAACGTACGTCCGTGGATAACTAAAAAAATGTATGATAGATTACAGTCAATTCATTCTCTCTTACCTGTTTGTGTCTGCCTTCCAAATGCTGTTTTTACTGAGATCTCCCTTTTTAGTAGAAGAAATAGCTATAACCCTTTGACTGCTATTTCTAAATTCGGTATGTGGTAAGGCAATTCGTTGCTAAACCCTTATTGCTTAGTATATATATATATGTATATATATACATATATATGTATATGTATATATATTTCACGTTTAAAAGTCTTTTAGAATTGTGTTGTTATTTGATAAATATTTCAATTAAATACTAACCTATCAATGTAAAATAATTATGGTCTAATAATTTCTAATAACAACACAATTCTAAAAAACTTTTAACGTGAAATATATATACATATACATATATATGTATATATATACATATATATATATATATATATATATATATATATATATATATATATATATATAGTGGCGGTTTTTTTGACTATTTATTAAAATTTTATGTATTGATTAAGTCTTTCCTTGTTTGTTTTGCAAAATAGTGGTTTTGTCTCTAATAATATTTTATATATATATATATATATATATATATATATATATACATATATATATATATATATATATATATATATATATATATATATATATATATGTATATATATATATATATATATATACATGTATATATATGCATACAAATGTATACATATATATATATATATATGTACATATATATAATTTTAATATTTCTATAATTCACCATCAACAAATCAAGTTAAAATGATTATCAATGCAAAAACTCTAATACCAATAGTATTCTAAAACATTATTTAAAAAGTGAAATATATTGCAAATAAATTATAAATAATTCTATTTATAGGATTATTTATAATCATTAGTCCGAGATTCTGTGAGAGTAAAATACGTCAATACTGAACTGGATACGTACTATGAACATCAAGAGCGTGTAATATTTCATGTCCAATTAATGTTCCTAATCCACCAAGTTTAATAGGCCTGTAGACATAATATACCATACATATATATACATGTTTATATATATATAAGTTCAGCAAAATTTAGATTCAAATGAATATGGTACTTAAGTTAGATGCACCAGAATTTTGTATGGTATCATCCATATAAATTCATGGTGTGATTATAATCAAAATAAGCAAGAATATTTTTGGTAATTTGGTACGATCGCTACAAGCTACATCATGTTATTAAACATTGTAAGTATTACAACAGTTTTAAAATGTTGAGCAATCATCAGCCATTTATAGAGGTTATGTATGTATATATCTGTATATATATGTTTAAATAAATATAGGGATGGTATTATTTAAATACCATCACAAGCGATAATATCGATAAGTGATAAGCCGTACAGGCAAATTAATAAAATATATACATACAATATTAGATATGTACATATATACAGAAGGGTACTACGTGAGTACCTATATCGCTAATTATAGAAGTTAAAAAATACTTCTGTACCACCGAAAAGTCACAAATCTATTACAGACAAGATAGGAAAAAATATCAGTGAACAATAATAATGTCTTACCTCAAATGAGTCAGAACAAGTAAATGCTGGTCAACTCGGTACCGGTTTCGAAATTTAGCGCCTCCTAGACGCTTGATTTATATATATATAT
>NC_043004.1:63770543-63783043 GCF_006345805.1 Octopus sinensis | reverse complement strand
ACACGAGACAAGTAGCCTTGTTTGTCTCGTGTGGATATGTTTAACTCTAGGTTGGACCTGCTGAAGAAACTCAAACCTTGTGAGTTCTCCATGACTCGTTAAAAGAAGATTAGAAACCAATTGGTCCAGGAAACTAGATGGTAAATGTTTTTCATTACCAAATTTATTCCTGTCGAATTTCATCCGCAATTTTTGTGGTTATAGAACTTAGCTGTTTTTCTAGCGTGTAGAATCTCTATAAGTGGATTCCTTGCGTGTTTAAATATACACTATATCGTATATATATATATATATATATATATATATATATATATATATATATATATATATATATATATATATATATATGTATATATATATATATATATATATATACACACATATATATATATATATATATATATATACATACATATATATATATATATATATATATATATATATATGTTTATGTTTTCCAGTTTCAGCTCTTGAGCTGTGGCCATGCTGGGGAACCATATATATATATATATATATATATATATTTATACACGTTTATACATACACACGCGCACGCACGAAAACACATACTCACACAAAACGCTCACGTATATATAAAATTTTGCACAAAAAAAAGTAAGATTTGATACATTCACAATATTGAAAGAAAGGTTTTTCTTAAATGTTATTTATTTAAAAACATTTGAAAAACGGAATGGCAAACATTTTGGAATGATTCTTTCGTATTGTTTATTCGCCCTGTCAAAACTAGTTTTTAAATCCAACCCTTTTGGAGTAATATGTATAGAAGAATTTGGTTTGGGCGATGTGTTGACTACTTCCGATTTAGTTTCGGATTCAGAATAATTTTGCTTTTGGTTGTTGATCGTATATTCTTTTATTTTCAGAAAAGGTAATTTTCCTAGAATTTTCCATTTGCGCAAATCACTAGATGCACACTACATGAAACATTTTTAAGAAACAGATTTTTAATTTGCTGTTTCTGCACCCTCACAAGGTTTTAATTAATTCTGACCCCCTTCGATTCATAGGCATGAGATGCAGCAGATGAAATTCTTTTGTTTTGGAATTCATGTTCCTATTCAACTGTAGTTTCTTCACATTCTTGAAGCTTTTGGTTGTTTCTTGTTCCATATGCACATCTCACAACAAAGGTCTCCACAATTTATTTTACCTGCATTATGTCTTTCTCCAATGAGAATTTCACAATTGTCAATGGTGTTTTGTGATTCCGTCTCTGTTTCGGCCGTTGAGGCTTTGTAATTTGTCAAAGACTCGATGATTGATGCAGCATTAGAAGTTTTATTTCGGCCGAATGTAAGATATTGTTGTATCGAGAAGTATGGGTAATTACAAATGGAATATTTATACTTGTATTTTGTTATTAATATAATGTGAAAATGTATGTATCTAAGCATAGTGGAACAAGGTAGAGGAGGGAATTAAATAATGGAACCGTTTTACCAATTAAACTGAAATTGTGTTAATTCAGGAAAACTTTCCCGGACGCAATATCAACACCACACAATAGATCACTAATATTAAGTCGTGTAATTCTAAATTCTATATTCGTAAAGTATTTAACATTAAACGGCATATAGAAAATACAGTCACGCATATGTTGATATATATATTAACACATATATACCGAAGTGACCCAAACTATCACAATATATCAAGACTCTGAGACAGGATAGTGTTTGGGTCGTGTATATAGGAAACTAGTGAAAATTGTCCTCCCATATCTATATTAGATAAGACGTAGCCACTTGTAAACAACATTGCAGTACGAAGTATGGCGGTGAATTAGCAAAGACATTAAAGGGTCGGACAATTTTTTTCTGACAATCTGCATTCCAATCACTCCGATGTCAAATTTAGCATTTAATTCTTTTGGGTTCGTTATATGAAATGTTTATAATGTGATTGACTATTTCTTTCCCTGAATTCTACCGGTTAGTCAAAGGTCCATCATCCATATTACAAACTGTGTCAAACTTCAACTGAATAGTACATGAATGATACTCATGTATATGGAATACTCAGATATGTACACTTTTGTATTATCAGCACATTTACATTTGTCCAAATATATAAGTGTCCTTTGTATAAACCGTAGAAGTACTTTACTCATACTTTGTTTTACTGACACCAGAGGGATAAATGTGTTGGCCTCGACTAGTTTTGATGTCAGCACATAAAATAGAGGAACGTATACCAGAAGCTTTTTCTTTGATGCTACACTGACTCTGCTTGCTGTAACAATGTCAACAACGACAACAATAAAAAGAATCCTTTCTGCTATAGGTACAAGGCCAGAAGATTTGAGGAAGGGTGACAATCGATTACATGGAGCCCATTGATTGACTGGTATTGATTTTATCGAGGTCGAATAATGAGAAGCAAAATCAACCTCGGTAGAGTTTGATCTGAAAAAATTTTCCGGTGTGCTGACGATTTTGCTACCTCACCGACTTGATAACAACAACAACAACAACAACAACAACAACAACAACAACAATAATAATAATACTCACATAGGCGCGCCTTTGATAAATAGTGGAGGCTTCATCAGTGCAACGGGGATAGCTGCAGAAACATAAAGTTTTAGAAATTTATATCGTAAAGAAAAGATAAATATTTATAGTATTATAGTTCATTGATTCATTCGGTTATCATTGTGACTTGTAGTACTTGACGCAACACAAGTTCATTCCACCTTCTCATATTGAAAGCAATCTTGACAGCTTGTTCCATTTTTAACCCTATGCTTTTAAAAACTTTTGGTATTGTTTTCCGCCACGTTTCCTTCGGTCGTCCTCGTCTTCTTTTACCTTGTGGAATCCATTGCAAAGCGATTCTTTCTTCAATAGCTTCTCTTATTGGTGTATAGTTGTCTAATCTAGATCATATTTGGCCAGTAGACCTTCAAAATATTTCCTAAACATTTATTTTGAAACACCTCCAATTTCTTTTCAATACTTATGGTGGTTTTCACAAATGTGGATCCATGGAGGAGGATACTAAGTATGTTACTTTTGTAAAATAGCATTTTGGTGCTCTTGCTGAGTATTGATAATTTTCATATTGAATTTAACACAGCGAATGATTGGTTAACTTTGCTGAATCTTGTATTTATTTCATGAATGCAGTTTCTATCCGTTGCTATTTTAGTGACTAGATAGACAAAATCGTCGTTCAAAGTTACATGGTCAGCATCTGCTATATTTTACCATATAATTCTTCTTCAAATCAAACCTTTTATACTTTTCTTCTTTAATACGTATTCTAACTTGAAATGACTTTTAGAGAGAAACACAAATTTTACAGTAAATTTATAGAAAATACAGTTAGGGATTTTAGCTTGTCTTGAATGCGAGAGACTGTCCGATAACCTGCATTGGGATATTTTTCTGGTTCTCTAATATCAGTTGTCTTTGAAATGTGTGTTTAACTGTAGATGAGATTAATTTTGCTTTTCTTCATTTTTTGATCGAAAAAGAAAACATAAGCCATGTGATGGTTTAGTAATCTATCTTTTAGCAACCGCCATATTGTGGATGCTATGCTAGGTCACTTTCAGGAGGGCTGACAGCGTGTTAGTATCTCTTTGGGACTATTGGAGCATTTAAACAATTAAGAAAAACGTAAAAACGTGCAACATGCTACCATGTCATTCTCCGAGTGTTGGGTGCACACGGTATTTTTCTGATTTCCTGTCGATACCAGTCATGGAGTGTATAGGCACAGCTTATAGATTTAATGTATAAGGAACCTACTGTCCAGATAGTATTCTTTGAATATTTAGTTATTTCCTAAAGTCTTATAAACTTGACACTATACAAGAAATCGTTAGTTCTGTGAAGATTTACTCTCCAACACGAAAACAACTAAGACATCAATAGCAATCTTAGAGTATTACTATTTTTTCAATTATTTTCAAAGAAATAATTGTTGACTTACTTATTGAATTAGATAATGCATTATAAACAGCGTTCACGTCATTTTGGTTTACAATGGTCCTTAAAATATAGAATAGAATAGAAATAATTATTTGAAGGCGAAAAAAACGAATTTACGGAAATAATATTAAGAAAAATAAAATTTAGTACATGCTAAGGAGTAAGCAAATATGTTTAGGTAAATCCAAGCTGCATGATTTGAAAAGAGGTTTTTTCAGGGACGGAGGCAGCAAGAAATATTCACTGTGTTTATGGAACTGAATCTTTAAATGTCCAAGCATAGCAACGATGTTGTAGCCAGTTTCGTGGTGAAAATTTTCTGTTGCAGATTTCTTTCAATTTGGCCGAACAGGTGTACTCCATGGTGAACTTCTGAAGAGTGTACTTGAGTAACTTCCAAAGCAAACTGAAAGAAGATTATCAAACACTTCAATTAAAATCCTGCGCATATCGTAAAACACTTCCATGAACGTGGAAACATGTATAAACTTCGTCGCCCTGTCCCTCATTATTGACATCTCCTCAGCTTAGTGAAAGTGTTGTACTCAGAGTATCATTGAAGAGTGGATTTACTTCCAGGTATTTCATGTGCAGAATCATCACAGGTGATGAATAGTGGGTTTTCTTCAATCATACCCAATGAAAACAATAATGGTTAGTATGCAATGAAAAGAAGAATCTATCACCAAACGAGGAAGGCACGCCTCAAAACGTTATGCTCTGTGTTTGGTGGTATATGAGGGGTGTGGTCTATCATGAAATGTTAAGTCATAATGAATCAGTTAATCCGGAGAAATATTGTTGTCAATTGCAAGACGGACACATTACTTTCAGAACTAATACCTGTTATTGGTCACTAGTAAAAAGGTGTTCTCTTACACGATAATGTACGACCGCATACTACGCAAGTCACTCAGAAAGAGGGACTAAATGTTATATCTCATCCAACTTGCTGTCCTTATATTGCTTCATCGTACCACTTCGTTTTTAGATAGTTGCAGCATTATTGAGACGGGAAAATGTTTATTAATTCTGAAGATGTTTAAAACAATATTCAGTGTTTCTTTGTTTCGAATCCTGAGAAAATATAGATCTGAATGATCAACAAGTTGCCAAGTAGATGGAAGTATGTTATCAATGAGTGGAGACGTTACTCTGATTAAATACTTCATTGAAGACAAAATAAATATTCGTTTCTTTCCATACATACATACGTATATACATATATACATACATACATACACATATTCACACGCATGTATGCACGCGCGCACGCACACACATTTTTATAGAGATCACATAGACCGTGGTAATTATTTCATTAGCATCCAGCATACAATGGCTAGTATGGCTAGTATGGCTAGTATGGCTAGTATGGCTAGTATGACTAGTATAGAACACTGAAAGAAATATGAGTAGATCAATACATTTATAAATCAGTATGAAATTCACTTCATCCCGTTACAAGATATGGAATAATTTTGACAAGATGACAAGCATCTCCACTTCCAGTAGCAACATACTCTACATAGCTTGCATAAATATACATATAAAATAACTACAACAGACAATCATAGTACAGTGCGAGAAGTGTTTAATAATTTAGATATCCATTGACTATATTTGCCTCACATGCTAACCTAATATTACGTTTCGAAAGTAATCCCAGACAATTTTGTTACTTGGTTGTCGTGTGCTTAACGTACAGGAAGTTATCGTTATATAACACTGTGCAACGCAATTTTATTTTCATGTATCAAAGTTATTTCTTATTTTCTTACAAAACAGAAAGTATGAATAATGCCTAATAATTCCTTTTGTTATATCTATTTAAATCATAAAGAATCCTTCTCAGTACATGACTATGGCACTCCCCTCACCTATTGTAATCAACCAATCTATTGCTTCTCGTATATTTGACCATAGTTTCAATTTAATTTTATCCGGAAGTTCTACAATATATTTGTCCATAAAACATTTACTGAGTTTACCTATGTCCGATTTAGCAGGGCAGATTAATATAACTTTAAAGTCTGTTACAAAATTATCCTCGTATTCAAAGAAATTCAAAATAAGAAATAAAAAATAGATACAAATTCTTACAGGTAGCTATTAATGACTATTACTCATCAATTAGTTCAACAGTGGTAAATATTGCCCTTATATTTGCTAAAATAATACTAAATTGTCAAGGAAAATATTTCAAGTCATAATAACAGCTAGAAAATCAATAATTAATTTTGATAATAAACTAAGGGCCAAAACAGACACACCCGACTGCTTCGATAAATGTATGGGAGTATCTGATTCCGCCCATGCTACAGATTTCGTTGGTATATACATTCTACATAAATTCAATAGCGAATCACCGGAAATAACGGGTGGTTTATACAGGGATAATGGACTGTTTATCATCAAAAATACTTTAAATAGAAAGCTAGATTATAAAAAAAATCCCACTAGTTCCTTAACCGTTTTGGACGAAATATTTCAATGGAATCAGACCATACGCGTGTGGTTCAATTGATTACATCCGACGTTATAATTCAATATATAATATAATTCAATATATATAATATAATTCAATATATAATATAATTCATTCTCTTATATTTATTTTGTAAAAATATTATAATATATTATAAAATATTATAATAATCCAGGTTTCTCGGAGCACTAGGCCACTTGGTGTTGAATGGATATACTATTAAATTAGTATCTAATTCTCTCACCCTTATTAATTAATTATAATTATGCTGCATTTATTTCTAAATGCTGTATTTGTTTTCCGTGAAAGTTTGGCGCGCTGTTAGTTGGGGCATTTGAATTATAACGTCGGATGTAATCAATTGAACCACACGCGTATTTATCGTTATGGTAAAATCTGGCGTGTGATTGAGTGGATTTCATCCAGATAGTTTTGGCCGATGAGCTACAAGTGGATTTTTTTGTAAGTAAAATTACATTTAATTCATTAATAGCGAAACAATTGTCCCAAAATAATCTGTATTTTTGTTATTTTTTATTTGCCCTGTCCGTGTGAGCTAACAATCGTACTGACTTTCATGGGAAACATGTATTTTTAGTGGTTGAAACCTTTTGGATTAACTGGTGCTAGAGTGAGCCATATAGTGACCACTCTCTTATATTTATTTTATATTTATATAATATATATATATATATATATATATATATATATATATATATGCATATGTATATATATATATATATATATATATACATATGTATATATATATATGTAAATATATATATATATATATATATATATATATATATATATATATATATATATATATATATATATATGAGTATGTGTGTGTTTGTGTGTATTATGATGTTAACGATAAAAGTTTTTAAAAAAGCTTACTTGTTGTTCTTTAGTCTTCTCCCAAGCTGATTACTCACTTTACTCATTGTAACTATGTTTGATAGAAACTTGTGGGTGAGAGAAACCTAAAAGATACAAAATATCATATATTACATTTAAAGTATTTAATAAACTCCGAATATTCATTTTCAAGAATTATTGTTTCATTTTGGAAGTTACTACCAGACTGAAACTAGACCCCATAGCTAACAAACATAATTTGGTACAAACGTAATTTTAAAATGAAATAAAATGTTTTAATGTATTATAATTCATAAAAATAAGAAAGTTACTTTAAATGATTAATCATCATTGCATTTCATAATTTCACTATATTTTTCGTATATTTGTTCAACATTATTTAAACCATTGTCTCAGGAGAAAATAAGTATTGTTGAACTTTGCAAGGCTTCCAGTGAAAAATAACGAAAGTTATTCAGACAGAAATTCCGACAACAAATCTCATCCAAGATGCCAGCTTCTGATGTTAAACACGGTAGATACATGTAGTTTAGATCAGGGAGGGGTTTGAACTCAGGATACGATGGCCTGGAACAAATAACGCCAAGTATCCAGCACAATGTACCTACAGCTACAATAATCTACTGCTCTAGACTGGTACGTGTTTATCGATACTGAAAAGAATAAAAGGCGAAGTTGATACCAGTGGGATTTACACTTAAAGCACAAAGAGTCGGATAAAATACTGTCAGGGATTATAACCGAGGCTCTATGGATTGTACCAAGTGGTCATTTATTCTGGGAAATGCAAAGAAATAATCCTAAAGTAACAGAGTAAATATGTGGGACAATATTAAACTATTATTGCAAGTTTCATAATTTAGGAGGTCAAAAATGGAAAAAGAATCTTTTAAATGACTGATATTCATAGAAATACTGTGCTTCAGAAAGTCTATTTGGCTAACCGCATATAGCAGAAAATTTTGTTTATTAGCTTGTGGCAGAGGTCCATGGAATGAGATAGATAAATGTAGTTGCATATTCCGTTCTTTCGATCCCAGTTTTACACCATATTTTTCCATTGAACAAACTGGCAGGTAGAAAAGGAATGATATCATTCATCTTGCAAAAAGAGAATCAATACAATGTTTATTCTCTTTAGTTGTCATTAAAAGAATAACTTTAAAAATATTGAGATGATATTTCTCAAGTTAAATTCTAATACAGATATGTTAATGGGGACGCTAATTCTAAGAAATAAAAGTTTAAAAAGTATATATACATCTGCATAGCTTTTAATCAGATTATCCTTGGTCTTTTCTGTATTTTGACGACCTATGTGGATTCGGTTTTTGAGGTCCTGAAAAATAATATTTCAGTGATTGAATGAAATGAATTCAGACAACGTTTGCTTACATACACACACACACACACACACATACACACAAACACACACACACACATACACACACGCACGCACGTACACATGCACGCACACGAGCAGATAAACACGCACAGACACTATCCAGCGCATAAGTTTCTATTATGTACGTAGTCATGTGTGTGTATGTATATATGTATGTATTAAAAACCAAAGTTAGATGGTGAGGTAAATTCATGGCATAACATTCAATAACAAACCAAATTATCAACCGTGATTGATATATTTTTATTTTTTTTTTTAAATTTAATTACTGATTACTTAAATTTAGTAAAAGAATTTAGAAAAGAATTTAGTAAAGAATACTATCAGTACAATATATCGAGAGTGACAAAGGCGCATTAATACACTACCGAATTGTATAGCAAAACGGTGCTTTTTAACTGTAACGTCAAACTATAGTCCGTATGTATCACTTAGATTTTCGAGAGAGGATGACCTCTCTTTGCAAATAACACAAGGGCACTGAAATTGTGTCTAAGGCCAGCTGGAGACGTCGATCTCCTGGGGCTAAAAGCGTCAGTAACACCCACCCCCAGTGGCTAGCCACATTCGGATGGCTAGTACACTTTACGTCTTAAGTTTGGTTTTTTATAAATTCAGGAACAACTTTAATAGTACAAATCGCGGCTATAGTATATTATTTATTCCATTTATTACTTATTAAAGTGAAAGGGAAAGTGACGCCTAACTCATATCTTGTTATTTAAATTATGTTACATGTTTGATATCTCATTACAATATTAAACAATTTAGAGCCACACCAAATGCAGAATATTCAAAGATGTTTTACAAAGTCGGCAAAACTCCTCGAATTATACAGAATATCAGTAGAATGCTTTCGAATAAATTTGACATTTCAATTTTGGTGATTCATCTGCATTCGAAGTATTGAGATATAATAAAACAAGTTTGCATGGTAATACATGTATCAATCATATATAAGAAATAACATTTAAATCCATTTCATTCAAATTTACACCCACACGCAAGCACACAAACACACACATCTATCTATCTATCTATCTATCTATCTATCTATCTATCTATCTATCTATCTATCTATCTATCTATATCTATCTATCTATCTATCTATCTATCTGTCTGTCTGTCAGTCTGTCAGTCTGTCTGTCTGTCTGACTGTCTGTCTGTGTGTCTGTATATATGTTTGCCTCGTCCTACCCTTGACTCTCAACACCTTGGTGAGTTGCAAAGGTACAGTCGTGCCATACGGAATATTTAGGGGTATTTTGTAGACTTGGTGGGACCCATCCATCTATTCTGGAGGGAATCTGACCAAAATCGACTTTCCCTAAAGAGTGTAAAGTAACCCGTCAGAAGAGAGGTAGAGAGAGATAGAGGTTGAGAGAGATAGAGGTTGAGAGAAATATAGGGTAGAGATAGATAGATAGATAGATAGATATAGAGAGTCAGTAGAGAGACACAGAGGACGAGACGGAAAGAGATGTCTCGTCCTCTGTTTACAGTTGCCATTCCAATTTACCAATAATATATTTGTTACCGATGTAAATTTAGAAACGATAAAATTACACGTCGATCTGACATTACACAAGGGAAAAAACTTATGACATTGTTGATGTAACAGTTCCTTCGTTTGTCTACAACAGTTGTCTCAGCGATGGCATTATACTCTTTTCACCATGTCATCAGAATGCAACACAACGTCGAGGGAAATGCTTTACGGACACTTGAAAGATTTAAGAAAACAAGAAAACTTAAGAAAATGTTAAGAAAACATTTTATTTCCCCCCTCTAGATTTTTTGTTACATTACCGAAAAAACTGCAGTTGATATAATAATATTATATTCCTAATAGCACATTATTTGAGGTTGAAAACAGTAAACAATCTGAGTAACCATCAAACATCCTATTTCTTACCTCAAGTCTCTGTGAAGCTAAGTATTTGCTCTTGGTGTCTACCCAGTTTACCTCAGATAATAACTTCTCTGCAGCTCGTAGGAGATAACTCACCATTTGAGAGACCTGGTTAGAAAAAGAGTGGGAATAGTAAATACAACTGAATAGAGATATAGATATGGATTTATAAATATAGGGCTAAAGTGAAGAGTAAGCAGGCATTGAATAATAGAAACATATTGACTGAGAGAACTGATATCCAGGGTATAACGATTAATTAAGGTAATGACTGTGGGCGGGAGATAAGTTGTGTCTGAGGTAAATGCATTCTACACGAGACACAATTTACTCGTAAGTGCAGAAGCTATTATAGTTGCAGTTGTCATTACGGAATGAAGAGACAGTTCTTCACGGAGACTAGAATCTGTATATAAACAGTAAAACTGACCAATGAAAAACCGTGAGACATATAGTTAACAAAAGACAGCCGACACGACTTTGCTGCTGCTACAGTCTATGACCGCTACAATATATATATATATATATATATATATGTATGTATGTATATGCATATATATATATATATATATATATATATATATATATATGTATGTATGTATATGCATATATATATATATATATATATATATATATATATATATATATATTTATATATATGTATGTATATGCATATATATATATATATATATATATATATATATATATATATATATATATATATATATATACATTATATATATATATATATATGTATATATATATATATATATATTGTATATATATATATATATATTGTATATATATATATATTTATATATGTGTGTGTGTGTGTGTGTATACCGGTGATACATACATACTTTCCGTCTAACGAATGTATTAGTCGACTCACGATTACGGTAGAGGACACTTGTTGAAGGTGCCACGAAGTACGACTGCACCAAAAATGACATCGTTGGAAAGTGGGTAAATTTTTAAGATAGAGATTAATCGAAATTTGTATTTACCTCGTCTTCAACCTCCTCATCGAAATGTTTTTCACTATACATCCAGCCCAGTACGTCTCCGGCCAATTTAGTTACATCTAAACAAGACTTTCTACGTTGAGGTGCCAAAAATTGCTTGCTTGCCTGATTTTAAATTAAAATATATAATAGAATATTGAAAATAATATTTTTTGTTTATAAAAATAAAATAAAGATGAACACTTACAGACATATATAATTATGTATTTAATGAAGAGGGGCTTTTACTAGACTAGTTTTCTTGCATTCCTACGTTATGCATGCTTTGCATAACTGCCAAATATTCTATATTGGAAGGGAAATCAGATACAGGCATCAAATTGCGAAACGGATAATCAAGCGCCTCCTGCCTCTATTTTGCTCTTTGGAAGTGAAGAAATGGGTGTTCATATTCTCATAGTTTTGTAACAGTCTTACTGCTCATGAGTAGGTCAATGTATTTTCGCACAGTTGCGCATAAAGCATGTAAATTGTAATTTATGACGAATCGGCTATAGAGGAAATATGCAAATTAAGCAATCGACTACAGTAACTGCGTACTTATCGATTGTGGAAGAAAATGAGGTACGTATCCAGTGATCAACAATTTGAAAAGTTGCTCGTCAGAGGTCTTGCCACGCTTTTCTCCATATCGAAATAATAGCACAACTGTTTGCTTTCTTATAATTTCCTATCGAAGCCAATAAAGGCACACCGTCGGATTATTATAGGTGGTGAGACAACGTTTCTAAAGAAACCCATGTCAATTTACCGCTTCTGCGAAGAAGCAAGTGGGTAGACACCGTAGTGATGAAAGATTACGTCCTTCCAATTCGTGAATTCTCGA
>NC_043004.1:63745543-63763043 GCF_006345805.1 Octopus sinensis | reverse complement strand
ATAGACATTATTCTGTTTGCGGTAAAATTGTTTCTGGATTATGTACTCTAATATCTATATCTAAATATCGTCACTTGTCTTTTTATGACCAATTATAAAAATTACTGGTTAGAAAGTTGAATTCACTGTCATAAGATCATGACTTTCAGTAATCCACCTATTCTAACTCCTTTGTATACATATAATTTTAGATACTTATATAGTTATCAGTGGCATATGGCGATATCGAGAAATATTTCATTTTCACAGGCACATCACTTTGTTTTTACGGTTCAAGAAACTCGAATAATGACATACGCACAGACACCCCACGCGTATGTATAGTCATAGAATGCATCTAATATTAATAATATTAGTAATAACTGATTATTGTGCATGCTTATAAATGTAAGTATGTATGTACATTATATATATATATATAAGCATAAAAATATATTTATATATGTATGTATATGTTTATCTATCTATCTATCTATCTATCTATCTATCTATCTATCTATCTATCTATCTATCTATCTATCTATCTATCTATCTATCTATCTCTCTCTCTCTCTCTCTCTATATATATATATATATATATATATATATATATATATATATATCGTATGCTCGTAGCATAGTTTTTCCTTGGGGCTGGCCGGATCGGAGCGTCTCAAGATTAATCAGCCGAAATTGCGAGGATGATCCAGTACTTGACTGAAGATTGAAGGCTTCGAATGTCCCGTCCGTGTTTTTTGTATCGTCTTCTAAATGTTTTACGTTCTTGTCCCAGTTTGAATTTTTATACATATAACATATATAGCAGCGTCCGTACCCTCGTTGGCCTTATATGTAAGTACATATTCCTGGAAATTTGGTACGACTCTACGCACTGTCTCTCTCTCCTACATTTCTCTGCCTTTCACACATTGCACTCTACTTTGATCTGTCTCTTTCTCTCCCTCTCTCTCTCCACTTCTCCTCCTTTTCTCTTTTCTTGCCTCTGATTCTTTGGTCTACTCTTCCCCCACTCTCTCACATTTCTCTGTCTTTCTCACTTTGCACTCACAAATCAATCCTTGACACGCACTCTTTCTTCTCCCCTCTTTAATTCCTTCTTTCTCTCTCTTCTCCGCCCTTTGTTGCCTTCGTCCCTCTTCTTCTCTCTCTCTTTGTTTCCTTTGGCCACTTTCTTTTCTCTCTCTTCCCTCACGTGACTGCTGGTCAAATCAGCCTTTTGGCCTCCGACCACTGCCGTGATAACATCGTTGTCTTCGTCTCCGAAAAGGTATTTTTTCCAAATACACCAGCTAAACTTGTACTGTTTATTAGTCGTAAGGCACCCGCTGTTTTGTCCTGTTTTTACCATTATTGTTTTTTGTATTTATATTCGTGTGGCATCGTCCGTTTTTCTGTCCTTGTTTCGTATACATTCGATCCTTTTTCCAAGAAATCTAATGCTCGTAGCTTAGTTTTTCCTTGGGGCTGGTCGGATCGGAGCGATCTCAAGATTAATCAGCCGAAATTGCGAGGATGATCCGGTTCTTGACTGAAGATTGAAGGCTTCGAATGTCCCGTCCGTGTTTTTTGTATCGTCTTCTAAATGTTTTACGTTCTTGTCCCAGTTTGTATTTTTCTACATATAATATATATATAATTAATATAGGATAAAAATCTTTTCGGGAAAAAAATTTTATCAATGTCCAGCATATCAAAAAATGCCTTTAAAGTTAAATTTATACATAATTTACAAGATAAGGGCAGAAGAAAAATTCTAATGCCAAATATGCCGAAACAAAAAATTGTTGATAACCATTATAATTTATGCGTCTCGAAACAAACCGATAGAAATCTCTAAAAAATTCGAGACGCATAAATTATAATGCTTATCAACAATTTTTTGTTTCTGCATATTTGGCATTAGAATTTTTCTTCTGCCCTTATCTTGTATAATATATATATATATATATATATATATATATATATATATATATATATATATATATATATATATATATATGAGAATTTAAATGTGTGTGCATTTTTATTTATTTTATATTTATATTTATTCATAACTTAACATTATGTACTTTATAATCTCTGATGAAGCCTAGTCAAACACCCAAGTACCTCACATTCATCTACTAATTACTTCCGTCTACTAGAAATATAAAGGTAGAATGAGGTATTTTTGCCTCTTGGTTGAAACAGCTGTAAATTATTTTCCCAATTTAACTTCATGTATGTTATATTGTAATAATTACTGGTATCCTTATATATTAACATATTTCATATCTTCTGTGTAAAGCATAGTATGTTATACAAGTATGTATATCCTTGTAATTGTCAGTTTAGTAAATGGGTGAATAAGTTAACAGAATATAATGTCTAAAAGTTGATGAGCCACCTATTGATCCCTCCATTTTCTTATTGCTTTCTCTCTCTGTCTGTCTGTCTGTCTCTCTCTCTCGCTCTCTATATATATTCTTTTATTTGTTTCAGTTATTTGACTGTGGCCATGCTGTAGCACCGCCTTTAGTCGAACAAATCGATCCCTTCTGAGCGAACCACTAAGTTACAGGAACGCGAACATACTAATATCAGTTGTCAAGCGATGGTGTGGGGACACACACATAAACATACACACACACAAATATATAGATATATATTCGACGGGCTTCTTTCAGTTTCCGTCTACCAAATCCACTCACAAGGCTTTGGTCGGCCCGAGGCTATAGTAGAAGACACTTACCCAAGGTGAACCCGGAACCATGTGGCTGTTTCCTGCGCATGTATATATATATATATATATATATATATATATATATATATATATATATATATAAAATTACGTTCGCAAGGCATTTTGAACTTGTAAGTGGGAAGAGGTGGAAAATTATCCTTTCAGCTATAGGTACAAGGTCTGAAATTTGAGGGATGAGATAGTTGATCTCATCGACCCCGTGTGTCACCAGTTCTTAATTTATCGACCACGAAAGGATGAAAGGTAAAGTCGACCTCGTCAGAATTTGAACTCAGAACATGAAGACAGACGAAATGCCGCTAAACATTTCGCCCGGTGTGCTAATGATTCTGCCAGCTCACCGCCTTAATGAAGTATGAGATAATAATAGAGAACGGAACCGTAATTAAAACGTGAAACTAACCCGTTTTCTAAATTTCGATTATATATCTACCACATTTTTCTGCACAAAGATTTCGTATTTGTTAAGTTTTATACAAAATGTTCAGTAGTAAATCAGTATGAATGAATTACATATATATTCACAAACCATGGTAACCTTCCAAATTATCTAAAACGCATATAATTCAACCACAACATATTTTATAAAAATACATGAAAGATATAAGTATACTTACACCAGATAAAATTTGATTTAAATCATGTGATGTATATAGAAAGCCGCTTGAAAAGTCATCTACGGATTTAAAATATCGCCTTCCAGTTAGCTGAATAGGAATGAAGAATATGTGCTTCATGTCAGTTTGCCGTACTAATAAATAATTTAACATAATCATGGTAACAAAATACCAATAACATTTGTTCACAAACCAGAATTTATGAGGGTTGATTCAAATTTAGACACAAAAGCTATCACTTTATAGAGGGTGGGAGCATTAGTCGATACTACTGATCCCAGTACTATTTTGCTGCGGTACATTATTGACCTTGAAATATAAAAGTTTGTGTTAATTTTCACAGAGTGTGAATTCAGAATATATATCGCAAAGTAGGATCATTCTACATAACGTATATAAATGAGACAAGCATACTAAATGTTGAGCATATATATATATACTTACATACATATAATTTACGTTGGTTATACATATATGTGTTATAACCAACAGGCACATATCATGGGATGCATGTATATATACCTGCGTAATTTTTATACACATATTGATCATTAATGATCTTGGCAGGACTGAAATAAATGTAACTCATTGAGAACTTAATATCTTCTAACATAAGATATGTTACAAAATTCATTACCGAATCGTAGGTGCTTGCAAGCAGCATATTTTTATAAATTTTCGCCTATCCAACATATCCCTATTTCACGCTGCTACGCATGTTGAATATCTCCCCAAATGAATCATGAAATTGAATGATACCTTTCATATCCATGTGAAATGAATGAACAATCCTGAGCGAGGGTGACGCCAGGAGACCCTGTGTTAAGCTTTAGTCTGGAAGTAGGTGTTGGTGACAGCCAATGGAGCATGCAGAGCTCAAACAGCCAGTGTCCATTTTCATTGATTTTGCCAACTGCGTACCGATCCATCACCCACTCTAGTTTCGACGTCCATTTGGTACTGCCTGTATTTTCCTATAGAGCTGATCATAGAACATATCCTTAGCATCTTGTAAGAAATAGAGGGTTGGAGCATAAACACTGATAAGGTTGATGGTTCCATTGGGAGTGTACAATGGAAGTGGCAGTATCTGCTCTAAACCGTCACTGTTAAATTATACCAACTTTAGCAGAGAGTTCTTGACGGTAAAGCAGACACCATGCACCCTGACTTCATCTGTACCTTTCCTTTGCCAGAAAAAGATATAATCTATTTCACGAAGTATCCTTGAGCCTGGGAGTCACGTTTCCTGAAGTGCTGCAATTTCCACTCGGAGTCGAAGCAGTTCGTTGTTGATTGCTGCTGTCTTGCAGGTGTCCCTGATTTTTTGAAGGACGTCTGACACACCAGTTGTCATGGACCTTATGTTCCAACATCCAATTCTGGATGCTAGATTTTTGCATTGCTTGCTTGTTTGTTCATTTTTCTCAGTGCAATGTTTACAGCTCATGATTCGAGATGTTAGTTTCCCTAAGCACCACGCATCCAGTGGAGCTGTCTAGGGCTGCTCAGGTTAAGGCGGGCGGTGGCTGTCCAGTGAAACACAATGGCCTCTCCCTTTCTCAAAAGCAGCCCCTGGCGCCTTGCTCTTAAGCCAAATATGTGCTGGCTTAAAACCGGTAGACTGCTGCTTTCCCTGTTTTGCCGCCGTAGTTAGAGGGCACTGGAGTGTCCTCTCCAAGGGGGAGACCTGAGCAGTCTTTCGTGGGGAACGGCAGTTGCCCACGCGAAACGACTCCTCTCTCTCTACCGCCACCAGTGTTATCCAAGGAAATGGAAGGGGACTGTACGACGGGGCACCAGTAGGGTTGCTAGAGGTTCTAGCAAAGGTGAAGGAACAAAGCTACTAGAGTTCTTCGATGTAAATGGTTTGTTGATCTGCATTGCTAACTTCAGAAAACGTAGTAGCCTCTTGACGGCCTATGATCTTGGTGGAAGCAAAGGCCACTAGAAAACAGGATAAGAAGATGCTTATGAATGTAAAGTCCTTTTCTAGTGAGAAATGTACTTCTTATCATAGTTTAGCCGTAAGTTCAGGTTAAGAGCTAGATTTCAGAAAAGCAGCCAATCTGATAAAGAAGACTTGGAAGCTCAGATGTCCTTCTGTCAGAAATTTAGGGACGTGCTAATTAAAGTATTTGTCGTAAAGGAAGATAAGAGTGATATGCATAACAGGGACGGCAGTTGGGAATTCTCACAAAAAAATCCACTGAAATCTACAGACCAAGTTTGTGGGTAACGCACATTTCCATCCAGACAAAGAGTGCTGTGGTAAAGGAACAAAGAAGTAGAAAGTGCAATAATAGAAGACGCAGGCTTAGAAGGTTTGAAAGAATGAGGGTAGTAGACAAAAATCCCTGGTAGCTGGTAGAAAGGCTGAAAGGAAGGTATATTTAGGAAGGGGATAGGCAGAAAGCAAGAGGTTTGCCAATATCTTTTAGTTCATGAAGACAAAATGCACGATATGTTACGGATTGCAAAGCAGTGTACTAGAGAAAATGGAGATGTTAGAGAGAAATGTGTGCGAACAGATGATGACACACATGTATTCAATAATTCTGAAAAGGAGGAACGAAAATGCTATTACGAAAGTTTATTAAATATGGAGAGTATATGAGATGAAGATCGTCTTCGTGATGTGAACTCGGCAAAAGGTCCAGCTATTCGCGTTGACAGTAATGTTATAGATTGAGTGATTTAGCGAAAGCTGGGAAATACCCTGATCCATCAGAAATTATATTTGATACGCTTAAAATATCTGACGATGTAGAATACGGACAGATCCCTCGTATATTAAGTCGGGTTGTTCAGGAAGGTATCATATCAAATAACTGATGAAGCAGCATCATAGTATCTTAGAAAGAAGTAATTACAGAGGTATGAAATTTTTGGACCAGGTTATGAAAATCACTGAAAGAATCATATCCCCATTAATTCGAAGAAAGCGATAACCTCAACGAGATGCACCTGGATGAATGCGAGTCAGATATGGGAGTCCTCTGGCCCGTGTGTTCTTTTACAACCCAATCCGGCATGGTAGAAAGGAATTTTGATGTTGATCAAGATGTTGACGACGACGACGACGACGATGACGACGACGATGATGATGATAATGATGATGATGATGATGATGATGATGATGATGATGATGATGATGACGAGGACGATGATGATATACTGTGAGGAGATAATTCTGTTAATTCTGTTCATGATATAATATTTAATGGAGAGTATTGGGAAATTTAAATAAACTGAAAGAAGTCATGTAATGCAACCATTCTTCCAACCCATTATATATATATACCAACATCTAATTTTAAAACTTTCATGTGGATTTCAGATTTATGGACATTGTCTTCTTTAAATGACGTCCAGTATAGTAATTACGTTAGATATTACATAGCCATATGTTTTATGAAAGGTTGGCAGTAGCATCCAATAGTTTCTAATTATCATGCAATGACCAAAAGAAGCAGGAGCTGTCAGATTGCATCGGGACAGATCGCGTTGAACTATGAAATATGAAGTCAGCACAACGTTGTCTTTGAACCTCATTTTAACTCTATTTTATCTAAAATAATGAACAACAGTATGGCTCATATCATCTTTGAATAAGATATGGTATATATAAATATATATATATATATATATATATATAAATACAAGATTACATTATCCGATGTATCCATTTATGTTTAAGGTGCAAATTTATGGAGATTTAGATATTGTTTCTAGTAGCTCGTTTTAGCACTTAAAGGATCCCTCTTTGGCTTGAAGGTTGATAGAGTAGTCTTTGATCTGTGGCAGTATAGATTGGGCAACAGATATTAATATGCGAGATGTTTATTACTGAAATGTAGAGAAAAAGAAAACTGTTCATTCAATGTAGGTCACAGGAGAATGGAATTCGAATTCAAGACAAAATTGTGAAATTAATGAGAAAGATTAGCCATATACATGAAATGTAAAACGTGCTAAACTTATCACGGAGTCGAAGAGAATAAGGAAGTAACAGTGATTTAAGAGAAGGGTTAATATTTGAATACAAGAATGGAAGAAATGATTAAGAAAATTGTTTGATACGAAAGTATAAAAATATATATGACTTACCGTTGCCAGCTTATTGTAAAAGTAAAAAACGTTTTCGAAGTCAATATATTCAGAAAATAATATTTTCATAGTGGCAGCCATATTTCCAACAGATTCACTATAACTTCGAAATGTAGAATGAAACTGAAAAAAATCCGAATATAAGATTAAATGCGCTAAGAGAACTGAGAGATATGTATATGCAAATTTTGGAGAGTATCTTTGTCCAGAAGAGGAAAGTGTCCGCGCATTTATAAGTGGCTCATTAATTATCCTTTCTACTAAAGACACAAGGCCTGAAATTTGTGGGAAAGGACTAGTCGATTACATTGACCCCAGTGTTTCACTGGTACTTAATTTATCGACCCCGAAAGGATGAAAGGCAAAGTCGACCTCGGAGAAAATTTGAACCCAGAACGTAGCGGCAGACGAAATACCTGTAAGCATTTCGCCCAGCGTGCTAATGCTTCTGCCAGCTCACCGCCTATTAGTGGCTCATTAATTATAGACAATGCTTATAAACAATATGCAAGATTACTCAATATGCAAGGGTTGAATAAATTGTAAACTATGAATAAGAATTATATCATCGAATGTAATCTTCTGTGCTTATCACGTATAAAAAGAAACACTTACGTTGACTATGCTGCTGCGTTTTTGATTGCTTTCAACGACATAGTAATTGAAGAAAGGTAACTTTCCTGTAACAGTGAAATATCTGTGTAAAATACTGGAATGATTGCCTGAAACGTTTCGCCCTGTTATCATAGGTATTCCACCCAATGTTTCAGATAGGTTTATTAAATCCGCCTTCAATGTCATTGATATAGTGTCTGAAATTGGAGCAAATGGAAATATCTTTTAATAAATATTGTTTGAAGTAAATATAATTTTTAAAATATTAAACAATATTTCTGAAGAGGTGTTCAAATGGACAGTCAACGACCTACCGTCCTTCTGAGTTTCACAAATAATTAACTTATTCATACCATGACTAGACTCCCCCTCTTCCTCCTCCTCTTCCTCTTTCCCTGTATAGTTTTTAATTACACCTAATGCACAATTATTATAAGGATTATCTCTGTTCTTAGACTCCACATTCAGGTTATTCTTATTTCTAGATATTTGTATTTTGAGAGTTTGTTTCTTTTAGAGACACATCGATTAGAAGGCATTTTTTCTTAATGATCTCTGATAAACTATATAGGTCAATTATCCTTGATTTCTCTATTTCTGTTTATAGGCATATCCCAGAGTATTGTTGCCTTTTCATTTTCTGCAACCTTTTGAGGATATGTTTATACCAATTATTTCTATTGTCATTCCATAGTTTTAGCATAGCTTCCAGTGTATATAGGTTCAAACTCTATCATGTCAGTAGATATATTCATTCTTAGCCAGGATGGGGCAGGGGGCAGCCAGAGACAATATGATTTAAGTATGAATTAAATATGACTTAAATATGATTAAATATGATTTTAAAATTACTCAGTCGAGAAAATGGATGGCGTCGTCGGACAATGGACCGACGCACCAGTTAAACTACTCGGGATCTGGTTTGGTCCCGACTTCGAGGTTGATAACTGGGACGAGTTGGCGAACAGTGTGGCAAGTCTTACCCAGAAATGGGCTGAGAAGAAGCTGTCGTTGAAAGGTCGGGCAGAGGTGGCGATTGTCTACATCACCTCCGTTATCATCTATCACCTGACCATCGTACCTTGCCCCAGTTACTGCTTGACCAGGTTGGAGCCTCTCTTATTAAAATTCTTGTGGAAGGGATGCGTACCAATGGTCAGGAGGGTAGTGTGTTGCCAACATCCTCTGAGTGCCGTGTCTCCTAATGTGTAGACACGCTTTTAGGTTACGCCACTTGTAGCAATTTCTGGACGTATGTGAGCTCCCTTTGTAGGGCTCGTCTTCCGCAACTCATGTCCTTGATAGAGCTACACTCCTGGGTGAAGGAAAGACCGAGGCTAGGCGTCTGGCACCTAGAATGTTGTTGGACACTCACAGCTCTCTACCAGTCGGGTAATGAGATCAGTGGATGTTCCTTTTTCGAAATTTATAGATGATTAGTGGAGAGGAAGTACGACGATGGTCTCCGGGAGACTGAGCGCCGACGACAACAAAATTACTAGTCTGTTCTGCAGAATTTCCATATGTTCTTGGTCTGACAGTGATACCGAGGCGGGGGCGCTACCGTTTCGAGATAAACTCTACAGGCATGGATTTACTGGAAGACGGTCTTGTCTGAGGTGTCCGCAGAGTAACGAAACCGTTCGGCATGCACACTTTCAGTGTCCGGGCATTGCTGACTTGTAGAGTTTTGGCGAACAGCTGCTGTCATATTTGGGACGGATCCATCAGTCTGCCTACTCTGCAGTAATGATTAGCCCGCCACCCTTCTTCAATCGGGCAGGTAAGGCAGTTTTCCTTTGCCTGTTGGCTGTGGCGAAAGAGCTTGATTGTTGGAAAAGGTTGAAAGGCATAAGGACAGACATATTCCTCTTTGGTAGAGCTCTCATTGACTTCTTCAAGTTTCACTAGAAAAGAAAATTAAGAGTTGAGAGGAATGTGCTGTCCTTGAGTGAGTTTATTGAAATGTGGATGAAAGTTGCGAAACTGGCAAGTGCGTGGATGGTACCTCTCTCAGTGTACACCTGTAAGTCGGAGAGAAGGTATTGAGAGAGCACATACCCATGGTATTCAGGGTATCTCAGCAGTGGGGTTCCGCGATTATCTTTTTCTATTTTTTCTTCATCAGCCATTCCGAGCTATTTTTTCCCAACAACTTATGTTGTGGCTGTTTGTAATCGATTGTATTGTCCCTTCTTGCGTATTTCTTTTTCGTGTCCTTTTTGCACTTCATCCTTTGCTTTTCCCTTTTTCTCTGCTTTCAATACTCCCTCGTCCCTAACTGTCACCACCAAGGTTTCCTTACTTCGGTTTGGTATGTCATTAAGCTTTGGTGTTCGATACGCACGCAGTCATCCACACTTATCAGTCCTCGCTCTCCATTTGATCTATTTATGTATAGGCGACCAGTGTCTGCACGTGGATGATGGGCTCAATGCATCATTAGAAGCTTTCTTGACATTCTGTCCATTTTCTTTGTTTCTTTATCTGTTCACTTCTGAATTCCAGTGTCATGCCAAACTACTGCGACTGCGAGCGAGTTTATTGTCGAAATTTTATTTCTGGCAATTAGCTTTTAATCCAGTATTTTTCTCATTCACTGCAGGTACTCTTCTTTTGCAGTTTCCTTCACGTCATTGTGTTTAATTCCATATGCTTCGAGTATTCCTAGGTACTTATAGCTGGACTGAAGTTGAATTGCATTCATTTTATCACTTGGCAACCATATGCCTTCTATTCTGAGAAGCTTTCCTCATCTCATCACTATCGTATCACATTTTGTGAGTCCAAACTCCATCCTAAAATCATTGGAGAAAATTGGCACAGACTTGACAAGGCTATCCAGTTCTGCCTCATATAAATAATAATTTCTTAAAAAATAGAATAATTTTCACAATATTTTCATTGAAACCCTTTCAGTTTTTACAGGTGGGTGAGTAGTTCTAATTTTCTATCATGCTTATGATTTCGTTTACCCTTAGATCATTCCCCGGCGTTGCTCATATTATTCCCGCGGTCTTTTATGATTTACATCGTGTCAGTTTCCCTTGTCATTCCTTGTATCAGATGACTTCGCATAGAACACTAAGTGAACCTTATAATTTTAAGGATTATTGCTCTATTAAATCAAACTCGAAGATCTTGGACATATAAAAGTGACTTATGACAGATTACGAGAAAGAAAAGTTTAAGACTATGTCTAATGGACGCCTGATTACAGGACATAATTAATTGTTGTTCTTAGTTTTAAGTCTTCACGGATGAACACGTAAGTCGGTTACTGATTCATTTCACATATGGAATATTCGTTCTCAAATACATGAAATTCACAAACCTTTGTTTGTACAAGACTTGTACAACTTCTTGATCATCCTGACAGGTTCTATTGTAGACTCGTCATTTGGTTCTTCAAGTAAAGCTGTTGGGTTACAACAAAAATGAAAGACTTTTACTAAAACGAAAATAACAATAAAAGTCTGGAATGGATGTATTACACCCCACTTACCGGTTTTGTCGAACATCATGAGTGATATATAGCTCATTCGCAGACGTACAGAGCAGTAAGCTGTCTTGATAAATGTAAGCTCCTAACGAAATTTATTTCTTCATTTTCATTAATAGAAAATATTTAGAAATATAGAATTTCTTTCAAACTGACCAAACTAGAAAAGTAAGTGCAGGTAACTGAGCCGTAAAATAGTACTTGTCTTTAACCAACAGTTAATTTCTACATCGCATTTAATGGCTTATTATTCTTAAAAGTTTGATTCGAAGAATTTTCATACAACCTTTACATTGTTCTTCGAATCATCGATATATCAAATACCGATGATAGTACGATAATTATTGAAAATTATATTTACTGCAATAATTGAATATTTGTATATAAAATATATGTGCTATGTGTAGCGTGCATAATTATAAGGTAATAGTTTTAGTTCGGTATGCTGTATAAATATAGTATTTAGATTAACATTTTGTAACATTGTACAATATATATATATATATATGATAAATAATACCAGGATAATACCCGCTGAAGAAGACGGCCTCAGTAATTACACCCTAACGAGAATTTAACACTAATTAGTGGTTTGGACTTTAACTGTCCTTTCTAGTGTAATTGATTCCAATGATGGAAGCCTCTTAATGTCTTTTAATGTATATATATATATATATATATATATATATATATATATATATATATATGCAGATGTCTTCAAAATAAAGCTGGACCTCTTCCTATCAGGTGTCCCAGATGAACCAACTTCACGGCAGGAAGTGATATATATACATATATATATATATATATATATATATATATATATATATATATATATATATATATGTATATATAATTATATATATGTATATATATATATATGCATACCTGAAAATCGAATTAGATCTTATTTCGTTCTGTTTCTAATTACGTTGTGCAAATCCTTCATTTAAAGTAGTTCTAAAATGGGATCAATTCTTTGAGAAACCACCATCAAATGTCGGATAATGAAAAGAATATGAAATGTGGAATTGTGCATGAATATTTCGCTTTTATATCAAATATTTTACTACACTCGAATACTACACTCTGTTCTGATACATATTTTTCGAGGACAATTAGAGAGATATGTAAAAAAAATATTTATTCTTTTAAGACGTAATCAAACGCTAATCGTTATGCAAACAAGGCTCCATCTATAAATATTTCCCGCACTTGGTTTAAAACACTAGACTACGTATCCAAGAATTTTATTTATTCGAAACATAGAAATTGGTCATCTGAGTTTTGAGAATTGGAGTTCATTGACAGTGTCAAAAAGTTGTCTCCCTGTTATAACTACTTTTAGTTAACTGAGAGTTAATAAAAGATCTATACGTACCAATAACGTTTTCATCAATGGATCGCTGCATTTCTGCTTTTACGTTCATGTCTAAGCTGAATTTCGATGTCTGTAACGGTTTTCGAGTTTGTATGTATTCCCCACAAGAATATTTCCAAAAATTATTGCAAGGATCCTCACTGGTGTTTAATTTATTCAGTACATTATGAGCTGGTAAATTTCAAATAATTACAGCAAAAATATAATAAAACCCATACAGAGTTCATGTTGAATTTAATGTTAATATATTGCAGAAAATATTATATTTGTAAATGTATAAACATTATTATTATAATATAGGTTATTGTATTTCATGTTGTTCTTTAAGTATCAGCCTTGCCGCAGCGGTTGGCGTACCAACTGCTGCGGTTGGTAAATGTATGTAAATGTGTATACACACATACATACAAGCAAAAATATGTATGTGGGTAAGTGTAAAGGACTTTAGACACCAACTTGTATTTGCCTTAGGTATTCTCCTGGGGATCAGAGGACGCAAGTCATTTCCCAATAATTTCCTATCCTAGTCTATTGGCCCAATTTTTTGCATGCGCAATAAATCACAAGTAGTAAATTACCGACTGATCGCACCTACCACATCATCAAATTACTTAAGAAAGTGATGAGATTTCGAGCAACTTACTTCCTGGAAAGTAGCAGCCAACTTATGCATTACGGAATCGCAGGGAGTGCCTAACGCAGTTCCTGCATGAATTTGTTGGCGTTGTAAATGCATATGCCAAATACCTGAACTTCGATAAAGTCGATCACAACATTAAAGAAACTGTCAAACATTGAAGTATGTGGGAAGCTACTAAAATGGACTGAATACGTTCTGTTGGAAAGAACCCAGTATTTGGCGTCGTTGGTGTTTGATGGAGTTCGACAAGAATCATTAGAAGTTTCCTACAAGGCACTATATTGAGATTACACATTTTCATTACTTATAGTGCCACACCATTAACGTCATCAAACACACTAGCATTGGAATTTGCGAGAATGACTTAAATATTCTGAAAGCCGTTGACAGCGGAGGAGATGGGATGTATCTCCAATCAGATTTACTCCCTGTAATTCAATGGGCGGGAAGACACAACATATAGCTAAATGAGAATAACACAGAATTAATCTACTTCGGTAAGGAGCTACCACATACTTTGCTCTCAAGCGAAATCCTCGTGTCATCAAACACCGCACGGGGCTTCGAAGTAACGGTTGACAACTTAAGGTCGAGTGTCTGCATAGACAGAAAATTTGACGTAGCCCGCAGAATGTGCTTATGGATCCTTAGGAGCTACCGGTCTGGAGACGTTCTTATTATTATCCTACCAATCTTCCTCTTCACTCGACCCCGCCATAAATAAAGATGACAGCTGTGGCCCCTCACACGAAGCAAAATTGGAGCACTCCAGAAATTAATCACAACAAATATATATGATTGATCTTCATTCATTGTTATTATCCTTTCCCCCTTAAACGACATGCTAAACGGAAATGGATGTGGATACGACAGTTATGGTAAAACAACACACACTTTTCTGTGTATGGATGACCTCAAGCTGTATGCTGCAGATGATAAACAACTAGAAAATTTATTACAGACAATGCATGGATTTACCAAAGAAATAAACATCGAAATTCTGCTTTGAATAGTGTGCCAAATCAATCTCGAATTCAAGAAAACTAGTAAAAAATAACAATATCACAGTAGATGAACAACATGAATTAAGAGAACTAGAACAAACTCAGACTTACAAATACTTAAGAATCAATGAACTAGATAAGGTACATATATATATATATATATATATATATATATATATATATATATATATATATATAAAGGAGCACTCTATCGGTTACGACGACGTGGGTCCCAGCTGATACGATCAACGGAACGGCTTGCTCATGGAATTAAAGTGCAAGTGACTGAGCAATCCACAGATACGAGTACCCTTAACGTAGTTCTCAGGGAGATTCAGCGTGACACAGAGTGTGACAAGGCCGGCCCTTTGAAATACAGGTACAACTCATTTTTGCCAGCTGAGTGGACTGGAGAAACGTGAAATAAAGTGTCTTGCTCAAGGATACAACGCATCGCCGGGAATCGAACTCACGACCTTACAATCGTCAGTCGAATGCCCTAACCACTAAGCCACGCGCCTTCACAGATAAGGTACAGCATACACAAAGAATAGAGAACAGAAGAAAGCAATATTAAAGAAGAGTTAGATTAGTACTTAAAACAGAGCTCAATCGAAAAATAAGATAAAAGGTATCAATACTCGACTTATATCAGTCACAGCTACAATATTCTTAATTGTACACTGAACGATCAGCCCACACTAAACAGGAAAGCTAATATTATCATTATTATTTTACTATTGTTATTATGACGAATTTAGAATACACTACCCAAAATCTCACAAGAAATAAAAGTAGTAGCGGTCTTATAAAACTAGAAAACTACTACAAATTATCCACCATAAGAATACAAACTTATCTAACTCAGAAGCAAGGAAAACTTGCAAACGGCTACAATACATAAGAAGAATAAAAAGCAAGTTTTTGATCTTCAAGGAAGCCGAAAAATTAAAGAGGACATAATACCTAAGAAGAAAAAGAAGAAACAAAAACAAATGCTGAGAGGGAACAAAAAGCGAAGCTCAATCTTGAACTACAAAATACCATGATAAATGGAGCCACAAAAAGCCCTTACATGACAAATACTAGTATAAGGTAAACGGAAAAGAAGTAGATAAGGTAAAACCTCACCAGTGTTTAAGAACATCGGAGCACAAAGTACAAAACGAAGGCTATTTAATTGCAGAACAACATCAAAACTTGCCCACCAGAAACCAGAAAAAACAGATACGAATAAAAAAATTAAATAAATAACACGAGTAGTTGTAGAAAATAAGGTGGCGGGGGAGAAGCAATAAGCCAAATTGACCCTTACTTCCCTAGTTCTGGCTATGGTGGACTATATTCACACAAATAACAGAGTGGGGACTTACATGACCTGCAGGCCATGCCAGCACTAAGGAATGACCAAAGAAGTCATGGAAGAAACATGCCCTAGACAATACACAGCAACCATACACTTAGTTATGTCAATATACACAGAGATCAAGGCTAATATACGTATATTGTCCTCAGGTACTACCGAAAAAATAATGTTTTCTAATCGACATATCAGCCACAACAGAAGTCAGTGTATCTCTAAAGGAAAGAGAGATTCCCGTGTAATACGAAGATTTGAAACTAGAAACAATCCCTCTGATAATAGTTGTATTAAATATAGTTAAAAGGCACACGGAAAAATACATAACGAAAACAGTAAGGCTAACGAGTATATATAGCATACAGAAAATTGCACTGCTAGGGGCTGAAAGCATTCTACGTAAAGTATTTTCAGTACAGTATTATAACAACAAAACCACAACACGTACCTAAGGCACACAGAGCTGCACTCAGTAGTCCAGAGAAAAGCACGTGCTAAAAACGATTATTGTACAACAAAAATAATGATAATCCTTTCTATTATAGACACAAGGCCTGAAAGTTTGGGCAGGGGGGCTAGTCAATTCCATTGATCCCAGTACGTAACTGGTACTTATTTCTTTGACCCCGAAAGGATGGAAGGCAAAGTGGACCTTAGCGGAATTTGAACTCAGAGCCTAAAGACGGACGAAATGCCGATACGCAATTTTCAGACTGAATTAGAATCGTTCTATCTACATACTACTAAAATTATGTGATTGCATGCTTGCGTGCTTGATTGCATGCTTGCTTGTGTATAATTTACAACATTCAAAACAGTGTATAATGTGAAAATACTCTGAAAGTAAGGTGCCCTTGAAATGTGAATACAAACGGATTATAAATAAATTTCATATAAATCAGACCACAGATTCCCGAGATACGCGGGTTTTGTGGGGTACTTTCATAAATAGTCATAGCGGTACATAGTGGGAAAATACGCCGAAAGTAACATAAAAAATAAAAATTATTTGAACTTGAGTATTTATATTTCAATTTTCTTTAAACAGGCAATATTTTAATTATTAAAAAGTATTTTTAAGTGAATATGATTTGAAATGTACGATTTGTTTGTAGAGTAAATATTAGTATTTAGGTTTCTTTAAACAGACAATATTTTAATTATTTAGAAATATTTGTAAGTGATTATTAAAAATAAATTCTTGAGGTATTAGGATTTTTTTCTAAGGTGAAACGATTTCCTATTCTTAGATCATGCATCGACGAGGAAGAAAGTAAATACCTTGTTTTATAACATGAAACGTCAGTGACCCAACGCATCACGGGTACTCTAGTCACGATATATGAATCATTTTCTTACCTGCCTTCAAACTCGTGATTACTGTTATTGTTGCATCGTGACCTGCAAGGATTAAAGTGAAACACGTAAACTGACATACCCATCGGAAACACACGCATACATACGTACATACACGCTCATTCATGCACACATGTACACACACACACACAGACACTCAACATATATATAT
>NC_043004.1:63715543-63740543 GCF_006345805.1 Octopus sinensis | reverse complement strand
TTGGTAGGGCAGATGATCCTTATAGAATATCTAGTTATGAAATCCTGGTTGTGGTCTCAAAGGTTGAAATGTGAAACAATTGGGTTGTAGCACTCCATTTGATTGTCTACTCCAAATTCGTTCACTGGTTTACAGTGATTGGTGTTTGTGGTATCCAGGACGGACGTCGGAGCGATCTTGTTGGACTCATGCAGTTCCTTCCTAATAAAACTAATACAGCCCTCAATAGTAAGTGAATATAGAGGATCTTACTGAACTCTAAAACCCAACAGTTGCGCATTTCAACCTTAAAGACAAGAAGACGGATTTCATAACCAAACCCTGCATAAGGTTCATCTGCCCTACCATATCGGACTTAGGACAAATCAGTAAGAATATATTAGACTATATAATAACTATAGTTAGGGAAAAATTAACCGTTAACTGTTGCTCTTGAACAGGTGAGTTTATAGCCTAGTTTCCCCTCCCTGAATATACAAAAACATCCTCATTCCTACAATTCTTATCAACAATTACTACACTTCTGCATCCCCTATCTCCATAACAAAGCTCTAATTCTAGCTAAACACTTTACAAACCTGACCCTCTAAGAAATAGACGTAATTCTAACTGCTAGGAAGGCACCAATTTCCTTCGATGATAAGCTTTGGTGCCGATAAACCTTCAATAATAATAATCATAATAATAATAATAATAATAATAATAATAATAATAATAATAATAATAATAATAGTAACAATTTGTTTGATATAACTATGGACCCCTCTTACTCTGCTCAGGTTACAGATCTGGTCGGTCCATACCTCAGCCAGTGACTCCTCATGTATTTCCGTAATACCAAGTGAAGTTTGTATAGGCACGATTCATTGCTGGTTATTATGGACCCATCTAGACCGTCAATAGAGAAAACTAGACAATATTTACAAAACGTCTTTGCTCAGAAAGCAACCAGAGAGAGAGAGAGAGAGAGAGGGTGAGAGAGAGAGGAATGTGTGCACAGTATCACAAATATGGTTACTATCAGCAATAAGTATTGTCAAACGAAATATTATGTGAGAAAATACGATGTATAAACCAGAGTGAGGATAGAAATATATCGGTAGCGAAGAACTTACGAGTCTGTCGAAGAATCCTCATCGTCTTCATTCCTCCTGAATCTGAAATATAAATGGAAAGCAGAAACATGTATTACTGCTGTGATTTCTGTAGTTGGCTTATGGAATAAAATACAACATTAAGAAATGATTGAACACTGGTGTCGATGTAATCGACTTACATCTTTCCCAAAACGGATGGCATTGTTTCAGACATTGAGAGCAAGATTCGAACGAACGGAGAGCTTGCAGAGTAGTATGCCGTGCAGAGAGTTCAGCATCATTCATGCTTACGTTCTTAGCTGTGGATTAATTCGCCTTTGATACTTGATGAGTGATAAAAGAAGAAAAGTTGAATCACTAGTGACAATATAATCAATGTAAACACTTCTCCGACATATGCTGAAATTCTTCCCATATTTGAAAATAATATGAATAAAATATTCTAGTTCGAATCTGTGTTTAATTCATATTCGCGTCCCAAAATAAGATTGATATATCGACAGAATACAGAAATGATCAAGGGTAAGTATGAAATAACTTTAGAAAGAGATCATCGAAATTCTGTGGTTTATGTTACGCACTAAAATTAAAATACCAGTGAAAGAATCAAGATTAATTATTAACTGAAGAGTAGAAATTTAGAAATGGGCACGTGAATCAAGGAAAATATCTATTAAAAGACATTCTTGAATGGAATGTGCTATATCTTTGTCAATGAATCAGTTATTTCCTCCATCAGCCATTACTTGAAAGGTAATATTTCACTGATCATTCGTCTTTACTGTATTCTAGCAATTATTTGCTGCTTCAAAACACTAGTGTCTGCCTATTATATCAAAGCAGGACACTCCTTATTTTGATAGCTTATGTTGTCAAAATTGACTATAAATATTGTTTTGTTACGAGTACTGTGGTCCCTGACATCCTGTGTATCTAATTGGCTGTATTGGATTCAATTGAATAGCCGTTCGTGGTACCCTGTATGGATAACCACACATACATGTATATATACTCACATTTATAGGCAGGTATGTATGTACGTACGTGTGTATGTATGTATGTAAGCATGTACGTACGTGTGTATGTATGTAAGCATGTATATATGCATGTATGTATATCGTATAAGATGGAGGTTGTCCTGGATAGATCTGCCGCGAATGCCGCAAGTTTATGCTTTCCCGATTAATCCACACGCGATATGCGCCAACATTTCTGCTAATACCTTGGCCAAAATCTTCAAATCTCAATTAAGCGGAGTGATGGGCCTGAAATTGTCTATTTTATCCCCGTTGTTTGAGTCCTTTCTTCGCAGCACCACGATCCCCCGGCAAACAGATTTGGGTATTAATAAATTTTATGTAGCATTAAATGATTTCATCATAATATACATCAATGTATAATGAGTCAAACTTCTATACGTTAAAGCTTAAACAGATTAGATTTTACAGGCAAATTTTGTTGGGCTATTCTGTGTTGCAGAAGTTTATACCCACGCAAGTGTCTTAGATTTAAGACACCATTTTTATATACTTACTTCTACCTATGCCCCCTCAGTGATTTCGTAGTGAGCTACATTTGGTAATTTAATATTCTATGGTATACGTTATCCATTCCTTGTAATGGCAGAATAAGGAAGTAGTGAAATATTGATATTTTCAAGAATACACATATACTTTGTATCTATGTATAGTACAATATTTATAATGTTATCAGTCGTGGTTTCAAAATGCAAATCAACTTAGTGAAACCAACGTAGGACTGGATTTTCTCAGAAGAAACTTTAAGGCAAATTGATTCAGCTTTCTATACTTAGTGAAAGGAGTGCATTCCTTGAGACATTGAGAAGCACTGCAACATATATTACCTGAAACATTTTCAAAATTCAGGACTGTAATCTTAGTTACATCTATGGTTGCACCAGAACTCAATGTTTCACCATCCGGTCAATTATCCTGGACATGCAGATACTGGTTTTATTTGGAACATCCCTGACGGAGCCAGATCGGAGTGGGAATCAGTCAGATGCTGGCTGCAGTATGAATTGCGTGAAGGTCGCAATCAGCCTAACCGCCACAGAATTATGCCTCGTAACACCAGAATTCTTCTGAACACATCCCTGTCCATCAAGTGAAAAGACTTACTGATGTCAATATAGCCAGCAAGCGTCTCCAAACGAGAGCTTCGCACAAGCTCGATGAGTAATTCGAAAGTAACTACCTGGTCTATACTTCATCTATTTCGAGTAATTACTGAAACCTCCCGCTGCTGAAATGAGAGGCATGCAGATTATTTCGCCCTCTGTTGAGAACAACTATGCCAAAGCTCTAGGGCAAGAAGTTGAGTACAACATTTGAATAGAATTTACGGTTGGGTTTTTCATCTTTACATTTCTTGGCAAAGACAGAAAGCTACTGCTACAAATAAAGAATATGTCCTATTTTCCTAATGGATAGTCAGTGAGCAACCAGAGAGAGAGAGAGTGTTGTGCAAGGTATTACATACATAGTAATTATAAGGAATAAGGATTGTCAAATGAAATATGTGAGAAAATAAGATGTATAAACCAGAATGAGGATAATAATATATCGGTAGCGAAGAACTTACAAGACTGTCGAAGAATCCACACTGCCTTCATCCAATCTTAATCTGAAATTTAAATGGAAAACAGAAACATATGTTACTACTGTGATTTCTGTATTTGGCTTATGGAATAAAATACAACAACATTAAGAAATGATTGAACACTGGTGTCGATGTAATCGACTTACATCTTTCCCAACACGGATGGCATTGTTTCAGACATTGAGAGCAACATGAAAAGATTCGAAGGGAGAGCTTGCAGAGTTGTATGCCGTGCAGAGAGTTCAGCATCATTTTGCCCATGCTTACGTTTTTAGCTGTGGATTAATTCGCCTTTGATACTTGATGTGTGATAAAATAAGAAAAGTTGAATCACTAGTGACAATATAATCAATGTAAACACTTCTCCGACATATGCTGACATTCTTCCCATATTTGAAAATAATATGAATAAAATATTCTAGTTCGAATCTGTGTTTAATTCATATTCTCGTCCCAAAATAAGATTGATATATCGACAGGATACAGAAATGATCAAGGGTAAGTATGAAATAATTTTAGAAGGAGATCATCGACATTCTGTGGTTTATGTTACGCACTAAAATTAAAATACCAGTGAAAGAATCAAGATTAATTATTAACTGAAGAGTAGAAATTTAGAAATGGGCACGTGAATCAAGGAAAATATCTATTAAAATACAATCTTGAATGGAATGTGCTATATCTTTGTCAATGAATCAGTTATTTCCTCCATCAGCCATTATTTGAAAGGTAATATTTCACTGGTCATTCGTCTTTACTGTATTCTAGCAATTACTTGCTGCTTCAAAACACTAGTGTCTGCCTATTATATCAAATCAGGACACTCCTTATTTTGATAGCTTATGTTGTCAAAATTGACTATAAATGTTGTTTTGTTACGAGTACTGTGGTCCCTAAAATCCTGTGTATTTAATTGGCTGTATTGGATTCAGAGTGAGGATAGAAATATGTCGGTAGCGAAGAACTTACGGGAAACTCGAAGAATCCGCATTGACTTCATCCCCCCTGAATCTGAAATTTAAATGGAAAGCAGAAACATATGTTACTGCTGTGATTTCTGTATTTGGCTTATGGAATAAATTACAACATTAAGAAATGATTGAACACTGGTGTCGATGTAATCGACTTACATCTTTCCCAAAACGGATGGCCTTGTTTCAGACATTGAGAGCAATATGAACAGATTTGAACGGAGAGCTTGCAGAATAGTATGCCTTGCAGAGAGTTCAGCATCATTTTGCCCATGCTTACGTTCTTAGCTGTGGATTAATCAAGATTAATTATGAACATAATCTACGCGTGCATTGCAGATTGTATAAAGTCTCCTAACACCACTACTGTGTTTTATGTGCCTAGAGAATTTTCAAGACATTGAAAAACGTCGAACTGTCCCACTCTACAAAGACGGTAGACAACCAGCAACCTGACTTACCACTGCTGTGCGTCTCATCAACGACGACCAGCCTAGCTCACCGGGTCAACAAAGATTATTCTTATCTGTAACTTCAAAGTCTTCCTGAGAAGAACCATGACGCCACTCACCCCTGCCGTTTCACATAGAGAAATAATTTTCTCGTAGTCGTTTAACAGGAGTGAGAAAGTCTGCAGCCCTCACAGTCTGGCTTCAGTAATAACAACAACATCCCGTCTAAGCGACCTGAGATCGTCAGAGAGGAAATCCTACTTTCTTATCGAACCCAGGCCGCGCACATTTATATATCCTACATTAAGGGAAACCAAAAAGATAAATAACAGTCCTGGAGGATGGTTAATCCTCCTCATCATTCGTGGTTGGTGGGGACACAATGAGTTTATTATAGGGTGCTGTCAAAATACTTTTTCTTGGAGAGCCAACCTCCTCAGGAAATATATTTTTTAAACATTTGTGGTTGGTCCTATCTATATAGATAAAATCTATGTGGGTGGGAACACCACTGATATCAGGACAAGTAAATGTTTGTGCGTTTTGTTAAATTGTGGAAATTTTATTTAAAAAAATTTAATTGTTTGCATCATACGCAGATATATATAATTTTTATGTGGGACGGGTGTGAGAATCTTGAGGGCTCTGCGTGTGTTTATAACTGTGGGGAGGGGGAGATTAGTATAACAGGTGGAGGTTTGGAGACTGGTGACTGTAGGAGCCGTTTTGGAGTCAGTGTCTGTGCACATGGTTTGGGGAAATGCGTCCGTTGAAGAATGATGGGATCTTTCTTTTTCTTCCCTGATACATCACTTCATTCACTGTCCAAGGTTTGTGCTTCTTTTCTTTTCATGTTTTGCTGTTCCTCCCTGCTTGTCTCTTAGACCACTAGCGCAGTAGGATGTGCGGCTGATTCCGCAGCGGGTGGGGGAGATTTTATTTTCACTGGTGGAGGGCATTTAGATCGCTTGGTTTTCTTCTCTCCACCATTAATCTCAGGATCGTTTCGTCCCCTACTCGCATGATGTCTGCAATCAATTTGAGGTAATTTTGCGCTGCGGCCTGTGATAATATTTCCAGGCCTTGACCCTACCAATTTTGTTGATGAATTTTCGAGGCATGGAGGATTGTCACTTTATCTTCCAAGCCCTATTAAAATAGATATCACATAATGATATGACATAATGCTCTTGGTATGTGATGATCGTATACAGAGAAAGGAATTGGGGAACAATATTTTTATAAATGTATTTATATAACGGATACCATAACGAAGGGGCGTTTAAGTATTTCAATAAACAAATACTTACTCTTTTTTCTCCATCTCGAAGCTAATCAGCGGTCTGAAATGTAAAAAAAAAAAAATTAAAGATCTCATTTTAGATTTCCTTAGACTACAGTAACATTACGAGTGAGTTATTAAACCAAAAAGATTTTCCAAGAATGAAGCTGACATAACATCAAAGAGATAATGATGCACAAGTGTAAAATTTAAGCTAACAATTTAGTTTTGAGCACTGAGATGATAATATGAATTAACAAGTTGCAACTGATGACTCTTAAAGAACAGAAATTACTAGGGGAACACAGCGCGAAATATGTACGAGGGTTTGCTGAAAACTTTCGAGTTTTACGGGTATCGGCAAAGACCTCGTTGGCGACCCAACATTCCTATCTGTTTGATTATCAAAATAAGATTGATATATCGACAGGATACAGAAATGATCAAGGGTAAGTATGAAATAATTTTAGAAAGAGATCATCGAAATTCTGTGGTTTATGTTACGCACTAAAATTAAAATACCAGTGAAAGAATCAAGATTAATTATTAACTGAAGAGTAGAAATTTAGAAATGGGCACGTGAATCAAGGAAAATATCTATTAAAATACAATCTTGAATGGGATGTGCTATATCTTTGTCAATGAATCAGTTATTTCCTCCATCAGCCATTACTTGAAAGGTAATATTTCACTGATCATTCGTCTTTACTGTATTCTAGCAATTACTTGCTGCTTCAAAACACTAGTGTCTGCCTATTATATCAAATCAGGACACTCCTTATTTTGATAGCTTATGTTGTCAAAATTGACTATAAATGTTGTTTTGTTACGAGTACTGTGGTCCCTAAAATCCTGTGTATTTAATTGGCTGTATTGGATTCAGAGTGAGGATAGAAATATGTCGGTAGCGAAGAACTTACGGGAAACTCGAAGAATCCGCATTGACTTCATCCCCCCTGAATCTGAAATTTAAATGGAAAGCAGAAACATATGTTACTGCTGTGATTTCTGTATTTGGCTTATGGAATAAATTACAACATTAAGAAATGATTGAACACTGGTGTCGATGTAATCGACTTACATCTTTCCCAAAACGGATGGCCTTGTTTCAGACATTGAGAGCAATATGAACAGATTTGAACGGAGAGCTTGCAGAATAGTATGCCTTGCAGAGAGTTCAGCATCATTTTGCCCATGCTTACGTTCTTAGCTGTGGATTAATCAAGATTAATTATGAACATAATCTACGCGTGCATTGCAGATTGTATAAAGTCTCCTAACACCACTACTGTGTTTTATGTGCCTAGAGAATTTTCAAGACATTGAAAAACGTCGAACTGTCCCACTCTACAAAGACGGTAGACAACCAGCAACCTGACTTACCACTGCTGTGCGTCTCATCAACGACGACCAGCCTAGCTCACCGGGTCAACAAAGATTATTCTTATCTGTAACTTCAAAGTCTTCCTGAGAAGAACCATGACGCCACTCACCCCTGCCGTTTCACATAGAGAAATAATTTTCTCGTAGTCGTTTAACAGGAGTGAGAAAGTCTGCAGCCCTCACAGTCTGGCTTCAGTAATAACAACAACATCCCGTCTAAGCGACCTGAGATCGTCAGAGAGGAAATCCTACTTTCTTATCGAACCCAGGCCGCGCACATTTATATATCCTACATTAAGGGAAACCAAAAAGATAAATAACAGTCCTGGAGGATGGTTAATCCTCCTCATCATTCGTGGTTGGTGGGGACACAATGAGTTTATTATAGGGTGCTGTCAAAATACTTTTTCTTGGAGAGCCAACCTCCTCAGGAAATATATTTTTTAAACATTTGTGGTTGGTCCTATCTATATAGATAAAATCTATGTGGGTGGGAACACCACTGATATCAGGACAAGTAAATGTTTGTGCGTTTTGTTAAATTGTGGAAATTTTATTTAAAAAAATTTAATTGTTTGCATCATACGCAGATATATATAATTTTTATGTGGGACGGGTGTGAGAATCTTGAGGGCTCTGCGTGTGTTTATAACTGTGGGGAGGGGGAGATTAGTATAACAGGTGGAGGTTTGGAGACTGGTGACTGTAGGAGCCGTTTTGGAGTCAGTGTCTGTGCACATGGTTTGGGGAAATGCGTCCGTTGAAGAATGATGGGATCTTTCTTTTTCTTCCCTGATACATCACTTCATTCACTGTCCAAGGTTTGTGCTTCTTTTCTTTTCATGTTTTGCTGTTCCTCCCTGCTTGTCTCTTAGACCACTAGCGCAGTAGGATGTGCGGCTGATTCCGCAGCGGGTGGGGGAGATTTTATTTTCACTGGTGGAGGGCATTTAGATCGCTTGGTTTTCTTCTCTCCACCATTAATCTCAGGATCGTTTCGTCCCCTACTCGCATGATGTCTGCAATCAATTTGAGGTAATTTTGCGCTGCGGCCTGTGATAATATTTCCAGGCCTTGACCCTACCAATTTTGTTGATGAATTTTCGAGGCATGGAGGATTGTCACTTTATCTTCCAAGCCCTATTAAAATAGATATCACATAATGATATGACATAATGCTCTTGGTATGTGATGATCGTATACAGAGAAAGGAATTGGGGAACAATATTTTTATAAATGTATTTATATAACGGATACCATAACGAAGGGGCGTTTAAGTATTTCAATAAACAAATACTTACTCTTTTTTCTCCATCTCGAAGCTAATCAGCGGTCTGAAATGTAAAAAAAATAAATTAAAGATCTCATTTTAGATTTCCTTAGACTACAGTAACATTACGAGTGAGTTATTAAACCAAAAAGATTTTCCAAGAATGAAGCTGACATAACATCAAAGAGATAATGATGCACAAGTGTAAAATTTAAGCTAACAATTTAGTTTTGAGCACTGAGATGATAATATGAATTAACAAGTTGCAACTGATGACTCTTAAAGAACAGAAATTACTAGGGGAACACAGCGCGAAATATGTACGAGGGTTTGCTGAAAACTTTCGAGTTTTACGGGTATCGGCAAAGACCTCGTTGGCGACCCAACATTCCTATCTGTTTGATTATCAAAATAAGATTGATATATCGACAGGATACAGAAATGATCAAGGGTAAGTATGAAATAATTTTAGAAAGAGATCATCGAAATTCTGTGGTTTATGTTACGCACTAAAATTAAAATACCAGTGAAAGAATCAAGATTAATTATTAACTGAAGAGTAGAAATTTAGAAATGGGCACGTGAATCAAGGAAAATATCTATTAAAATACAATCTTGAATGGGATGTGCTATATCTTTGTCAATGAATCAGTTATTTCCTCCATCAGCCATTACTTGAAAGGTAATATTTCACTGATCATTCGTCTTTACTGTATTCTAGCAATTATTTGCTGCTTCAAAACACTAGTGTCTGCCTATTATATCAAATCAGGACACTCCTTATTTTGATAGCTTATGTTGTCAAAATTGACTATAAATGTTGTTTTGTTACGAGTACTGTGGTCCCTAAAATCCTGTGTATTTAATTGGCTGTATTGGATTCAGAGTGAGGATAGAAATATGTCGGTAGCGAAGAACTTACGGGAAACTCGAAGAATCCGCATTGACTTCATCCCCCCTGAATCTGAAATTTAAATGGAAAGCAGAAACATATGTTACTGCTGTGATTTCTGTATTTGGCTTATGGAATAAATTACAACATTAAGAAATGATTGAACACTGGTGTCGATGTAATCGACTTACATCTTTCCCAAAACGGATGGCATTGTTTCAGACATTGAGAGCAATATGAACAGATTTGAACGGAGAGCTTGCAGAATAGTATGCCTTGCAGAGAGTTCAGCATCATTTTGCCCATGCTTACGTTCTTAGCTGTGGATTAATCAAGATTAATTATGAACATAATCTACGCGTGCATTGCAGATTGTATAAAGTCTCCTAACACCACTACTGTGTTTTATGTGCCTAGAGAATTTTCAAGACATTGAAAAACGTCGAACTGTCCCACTCTACAAAGACGGTAGACAACCAGCAACCTGACTTACCACTGCTGTGCGTCTCATCAACGACGACCAGCCTAGCTCTCCGGGTCAACAAAGATTATTCTTATCTGTAACTTCAAAGTCTTCCTGAGAAGAACCATGACGCCACTCACCCCTGCCGTTTCACATAGAGAAATAATTTTCTCGTAGTCGTTTAACAGGAGTGAGAAAGTCTGCAGCCCTCACAGTCTGGCTTCAGTAATAACAACAACATCCCGTCTAAGCGACCTGAGATCGTCAGAGAGGAAACCCTACTTTCTTATCGAACCCAGGCCGCGCACATTTATATATCCTACATTAAGGAAACCAAAAAGATAAATAACAGTCCTGGAGGATGGTTAATCCTCCTCATCATTCGTGGTTGGTGGGGACACAATGAGTTTATTATAGGGTGCTGTCAAAATACTTTTTCTTGGAGAGCCAACCTCCTCAGGAAATATATTTTTTAAACATTTGTGGTTGGTCCTATCTATATAGATAAAATCTATGTGGGTGGGAACACCACTGATATCAGGACAAGTAAATGTTTGTGCGTTTTGTTAAATTGTGGAAATTTTATTTAAAAAAATTTAATTGTTTGCATCATACGCAGATATATATAATTTTTATGTGGGACGGGTGTGAGAATCTTGAGGGTTCTGCGTGTGTTTATAACTGTGGGGAGGGGGAGATTAGTATAACAGGTGGAGGTTTGGAGACTGGTGACTGTAGGAGCCGTTTGGGAGTCAGTGTCTGTGCACATGGTTTGGGGAAATGCGTCCGTTGAAGAATGATGGGATCTTTCTTTTTCTTCCCTGATACTTCACTTCATTCACTGTCCAAGGTTTGTGCTTCTTTTCTTTTCATGTTTTGCTGTTCCTCCCTGCTTGTCTCTTAGACCACTAGCGCAGTAGGATGTGCGGCTGATTCCGCAGCGGGTGGGGGAGCTTTTGTTTTCACTGGTGGAGGGCATTTAGATCGCCTGGTTTTCTTCTCTCCACCATCAATCTCAGGATCGTTTCGTCCCCTACTCGTATGATGTCTGCAATCAATTTGAGGTAATCTTGCGCTGCGGCCTGTGATAATATTTCCGGGCCTTGACCCTACCAATTTTGTTGATGAATTTTCGAGGCATGGAGGATTGTCACTTTATCTTCCAAGCCCAAAACGTTAGCGGCCACCAGCAAGGCGACGTCGACCGCGCTGGGATTTATCCTACCTTCACGTTGGAAGTTCGCCTTCCTAAGTAGATGGGTAGTAGTACCACTTCGTTCGATCTCACGGGTGACGTTGAGTGTTGCCTGGCCTTATCTTCACTTGCGACTCGCACCTCTATTGTTGCGAACTTATTCCCTCTTGCATGATATACAACATTTTGCCAGATTGGTTGTGGACACTTGCCAATCCCCTGTGTCGTTTTCTTCATCTGACGATATATCGGAGGATCCGAAGGTGGGAGGGGAAGTGTATTGGGGTCTACTTCTGAGTGTGTTGAATTTGTCATTGGTGTTGGTGCTGGTTGGTAACAGTTGGGGTGTGGCGTGTGGGTTTTGGGGGTGGGGTATGAGTCTTTTTGGTTTTCTCTTCCTCCTTTGAAGTTGTTGTTGTTATTGGTGGTGATGTTGGTGTTGTTTCTGTTTTTGGTGGCGCTGGTGGTGATGTTGTTTGGTTGGGTTGACTTGTTGGTTGCTGATGTTCCTCTATTTGTTTGTAGAGTTGTTTAATTAGTTCTGCATATGGCGGTGTGGGTAACAGTGCTGGTTTATTTGCACGGTTTTTGATTTCCTTGTGGTTATTTTTGTTTTTCTATTTCTTTATTTTTCTATTTCTTTAAACCTTGTGGTTATTTTTGTTTTTCGTGATCTTGTAGTCGTTGTTGTTGCTGTTGTTATTGATTCTGTGCTAGTGGGCGGTTAATTTGTAAGTGCGCTTTGCTACCACAAACATAGCAACGTAGCTTTCTGCATTCGATGTCCTCTCTCATTGGATTCTATGTAGAATTTTTTCGAACATCATCGGATTAATTTCAGCAAGAATTTCAATTTCTTGGCCAATCCGGTTTTCAAAATGGAAGGACTCAAAGTGCAGACATCTTTAGCTCTTTCTTCACTATCGAATCGAACTTCAGTCGTGGCAAATCTGTCACCCCTTGTAATGTAATCATTAATGGCCTATATAGGCCTTAAACATTTTTCAACATTTTCTTGAGCGGCCTTTTCGTATAGCTTTGTTTTTTAGACTTAATGTTCTGTAACTAACTGAATTTTTTGTTTCGATTCTTTCTGTGATGTTTTGTGGTGTGTGTAGTTGTATGCAGAGGTCGTCTCTTTTAGACATCGCTTTACAGGTGGGCAGTTCTTCTTTGGAAAAGCACATGACTGTTTTCTTTAACTTCAAAGCTGCGGCAAAATTGTTTTCAGTATTCGTATTGGTTGTGTTGGTGATGGCGTGGTGGTTATAGTAGCAGAAGCATTCGTGCCATTAAAGGCCTGTGTGCGTTCACGCGGAACGACTTTGCTTTCAGCTTCCTTCGCCTCTAGCATTGGTAGAGTTGGGATGTCAGCTTCATGGTTCGCTTAGCCATATTTGTTCAGAACTATGGCAAGGAAATCCATGAAAAGAGATATGTAAATAGGTATGAAACTGCCTCTAGGGGTCAATTTCTCCCTTGAAAACACACTCAAACGAAAGGTGGGTACTTTGTGTGCAAAAATTGAAACAATAAATGTTCGAAAAAAAAAGGGGTTACCTGCGGAGCCGATGCGACATCACGCCAGTCAAGACTGACAGATAGATAAATAGATAGATAGATAGATAGATAGAGAGAAATATAGATAGATAGATAGATAGATAGATAGATAGATAGATAGATAGATAAGTTTCTTTATTGGCCACACAAGGCTGCACACAGATGGGACAAGTTACAAGGTAGAGCTTTTCTTTTGGGGGATAAAAAAAAACACAAAACAAAAGAAACAAAAAAAAGGGGTGGCGTAGGTTTTCGATCAAGAGGGATCGTAAAAGGGAAGAAAAAAAAAATAAAAAAGAAAAAAAGAAAAAGAAAAAGAAAAGGAAAGGAACAAAGAAAAGAGAAATGAAAAAAAAAAGAAAAAGGGGAAAAAAGGGAAGAGGAAAAAAAACGATCGATAGGGATCGTGTATCACAGTGTTATGATATATGGTGTAAAGGGGAAAGCAAGTAAGGTTTATCCGTGGGAAGAAAAGCCTACGAAAAAGACCACGGTAACCTTGGTTAATATTGTTATATGTTACCACATTTGTTTGCGAGTGGGTAACACTCTGTTTTAGATAGATAGATAGATAGATAGATAGATAGATAGGTAGATAGATAGATAGATAGATAGATAGATAGATAGATAGATAGATAGATAGATAGATAGATAGATAGATAGATAGATAGATAGATAGATAACTTATTTTATTAACCACACAAGGCTGAACACTGAAGGGACAAATACAAATGTAGAGCTTTTCTTTTCGAAAATGAAAAACAAAAGGGGTGAAAAAAGAGGAAAAAAGTAAACTTCCGATCAAAAGGAGTCGGGGGCAAAAGGAAGTCGATCAAAAGGGATTGTATATCACAGAAGAAATTTTAGAAATGTAAGAAGCCAAATTAGGTTTATCCGTGGAAAGAAAAGCCTACGGAAAAGACAGGCAAGGAAATAATAAAGACATCAGAGCAAAGTGCTCCATCTCTCTCTTTCTGTTCGATTAACAGGATCAAAAGTGGTTCCATCCCTCGCACGAACCACCTCTGCCACATTCACCCACATTTTTTGAAAGTTTCAATAGAGGAACCCTGCCTCTCCATTCTCACATTGCTTTTCAAGTTATACAGATAGATAGAGAGATAGATATATAAACAGACGGACAGGCAGACAGGTAGATAGATGGAGAGATAAATATATATATAAATAAATAGATAGAGACAAATAGATAGTCAAACAGATTGGTAGATCGATAGATAGATGGTTAGAGGGAGATAGATACGATAAAAATAGATGGAGACATACATATATACATGCAAGTATACATACATAGCTACATAGACAAATAGATATATAGTCAAATAGATAGATATACCGATAGTTAGATCGACCGATATTTAGGTACATACATACACTTGTACATACATACATACATACATACATACATAAATACATTCGTATATATCGACGCAAGGAGATACGTACGAATGCGCGCATCTCAAACACATACATCCGCTCGCAAACTCAAACACATATATACATACATACATACGCACACGTGCGAAAGCATCTACGAACACTCACACACACATGAATACAAAATATATTGTAAAATTCTGGGGGTTGTCAAATAAGAAGTTTGTGAATATCACGTAATGCTCTGGGTATGTGATGATCGTATACAGAGAAAGGAATTGGGGAACAATATTTTTATAAATGTATTTATATAACGGATATGATAACGAAGGGGCGTTTAAGTATTTCAATAAACGCATACTTACTTTGTTCCCGGCATCTTGCTACTATTCAGCGGTCTGAAATATAAAAAAAAAAAGAGTTAAAGATCTCATGTTAGATTTCCTTAGACTACAGTAACATTACGAGTGGGTTATTAAGCCAAAAAGATACTCCAAGAATGAAGCTGACATAACATCAAAGAGATAATGATGCACAAGTGTAAAATTTAAGCTAATAATTTAGTTTTGAGCACTGAGATGATAATATGAATTAACAAGTTGCAACTGATGACTCTTAAAGAACAGAAATTACTAGGGGAACACAGCACGAAATATGTACGAGGGGTTGCTGAAAAGGTTCGTGTTTTACGGGTATCGGCAAAGACCTCGTTGGCGACCCAACATTCCTATCTGTTTGATTATCAAAATAAGATTGATATATCGACAGGATACAGAAATGATCAAGGGTAAGTATGAAATAATTTTAGAAAGAGAGCATCGACATTCTGTGGTTTATGTTACGCACTAAAATTAAAATACCAGTGAAAGAATCAAGATTAATTATTAACTGAAGAGTAGAAATTTAGAAATGGGCACGTGAATCAAGGAAAATATCTATTAAAAGACACTCTTGAATGGAATGTGCTATATCTTTGTCAATGAATCAGTTATTTCCTCCATCAGCCATTACTTGAAAGGTAATATTTCACTGATCATTCGTCTTTACTGTATTCTAGCAATTATTTGCTGCTTCAATACACTAGTGTCTGCCTATTATATCAAAACAGGACACTCCTTATTTTGATAACTTCTGTTGTCAAAATTGACTATAAATGTTGTTTTGTTACGAGTACTGTGGTCCCTAAAATCCTGTGTATTTAATTGGCTGTACTGGATTCAGAGTGAGGATAGAAATATGTCGGTAGCGAAGAACTTACGGGAAACTCGAAGAATCCGCATTGACTTCATCCCCCCTGAATCTGAAATTTAAATGGAAAGCAGAAACATATGTTACTGCTGTGATTTCTGTATTTGGCTTATGGAATAAATTACAACATTAAGAAATGATTGAACACTGGTGTCGATGTAATCGACTTACATCTTTCCCAAAACGGATGGCATTTTTTCAGACATTGAGAGCAATATGAACAGATTTGAACGGAGAGCTTGCAGAATAGTATGCCTTGCAGAGAGTTCAGCATCATTTTGCCCATGCTTACGTTCTTAGCTGTGGATTAATCAAGATTAATTATGAACATAATCTACGCGTGCATTGCAGATTGTATAAAGTCTCCTAACACCACTACTGTGTTTTATGTGCCTAGAGAATTTTCAAGAGATTGAAAAACGTCGAACTGTCCCACTCTACAAAGACGGTAGACAACCAGCAACCTGACTTACCACTGCTGTGCGTCTCATCAACGACGACCAGCCTAGCTCTCCGGGTCAACAAAGATTATTCTTATCTGTAACTTCAAAGTCTTCCTGAGAAGAACCATGACGCCACTCACCCCTGCCGTTTCACATAGAGAAATAATTTTCTCGTAGTCGTTTAACAGGAGTGAGAAAGTCTGCAGCCCTCACAGTCTGGCTTCAGTAATAACAACAACATCCCGTCTAAGCGACCTGAGATCGTCAGAGAGGAAACCCTACTTTCTTATCGAACCCAGGCCGCGCACATTTATATATCCTACATTAAGGGAAACCAAAAAGATAAATAACAGTCCTGGAGGATGGTTAATCCTCCTCATCATTCGTGGTTGGTGGGGACACAATGAGTTTATTATAGGGTGCTGTCAAAATACTTTTTCTTGGAGAGCCAACCTCCTCAGGAAATATATTTTTTAAACATTTGTGGTTGGTCCTATCTATATAGATAAAATCTATGTGGGTGGGAACACCACTGATATCAGGACAAGTAAATGTTTGTGCGTTTTGTTAAATTGTGGCAATTTCATTTAAACAAATTTAATTGTTTGCATCATACGCAGATATATATAATTTTTATGTGGGACGGGTGTGAGAATCTTGGGGGCTCTGCGAGTGTTTATAACTGTGGGGAGGGGGAGATTAGTATAACAGGTGGAGGTTTGGAGACTGGTGACTGTAGGAGCCGTTTTGGAGTCAGTGTCTGTGCACATGGTTTGGGGAAAAGCGTCCGTTGAAGAATGATGGGATCTTTCTTTTTCTTCCATGATACTTCACTTCATTCACTGTCCAAGGTTTGTGCTTCTTTTCTTTTCATGTTTTGCTGTTCCTCTCTGCTTGTCTCTTAGACCACTAGCGCAGTAGGATGTGCGGCTGATTCCGCAGCGGGTGGGGGAGCTTTTGTTTTCACTGGTGGAGGGCATTCAGATCGCTTGGTTTTCTTCTCTCCACCATTAATCTCAGGATCGTTTCGTCCCCTACTCGTATGATGTCTGCAATCAATTTGAGGTAATCTTGCGCTGCGGCCTGTGATAATATTTCCAGGCCTTGACCCTACCAATTTTGTTGATGAATTTTCGAGGCATGGAGGATTGTCACTTTATCTTCCAAGCCCAAAACGTTAGCGGCCACCAGCAAGGCGACGTCTACCGCGCTGGGATTTATCCTACCTTCACGTTGGAAGTTCGCCTTCCTAAGTAGATGGGTAGTAGTACCACTTCGTTCTATCTCACAGGTGACGTTGAGTGTTGCCTGGCCTTATCTTCACTTGCGACTCGCACCTCTATTGTTGCGAACTAATTCCCTCTCGCATGATATACAACATTTTGCCAGATTGGTTGTGGACACTTGCCAATCCCCTGTGTCGTTTTCTTCATCTGACGACATATCGGAGGATCCGAAGGTGGGAGGGGAAGTGTATTGGGGTCTACTTCTGAGTGTGTTGAATTTGTCATTGGTGTTGGTGCTGGTTGGTAACAGTTGGGGTGTGGCGTGTGGGTTTTGGGGGCGGGGTATGAGTCGTTTTGGTTTTCTCTTCCTCCTTTGAAGTTGTTGTTGTTATTGGTGGTGATGTTGGTGTTGTTTCTATTTTTGGTGGCGCTGGTGGTGATGTTGTTTGGTTGGGTTGACTTGTTGGTTGCTGATGTTCCTCTATTTGTTTGTAGAGTTGTTTAATTAGTTCTGCATATGGCGGTGTGGGTAACAGTGCTGGTTTATTTGCACGGTTTTTGGTTTCCTTGTGGTTATTTTTGTTTTTCGTGATCTTGTAGTCGTTGTTGTTGCTGTTGTTATTGATTCTGTGCTAGTGGGCGGTTAATTTGTAAGTGTGCTTTGCTACTACAAACATAGCAACGTAGCTTTCTGCCTTCTATGTCCTCTCTCATTGGATTCTATGTAGAATTTTTTCGAACATCATCGGATTAATTTCAGCAAGAATTTCAATTTCTTGGCCAATCCGGTTTTCAAATTGGAAGGACTTTGTGCAGATGTCCTCGGCTCTTTCTTCAGTGTCGAATCGAACTTCAGTCGTGGCAAATCTGTCACCCCTTGTAATGTAATCATTAATGGCCTATATAGGCCTTAAACATTTTTCAACATTTTCTTGAGCGGCCTTTTCGTATAGCTTTTGTTTTTAGACTGAGTGTTCGGTAACTAACTGAATTTTTTGTTTCGATTCTTTCTGTGATGTTTTGTGGTGTGTGTAGTTGTATGCAGAGGTCGTCTCTTTTAAACATCGCTTTACAGGCGGGCGGTTCTTCTTTGGAAAAGCATAGAACTGTTTTCTCTAACTTCAAAGCTGCGGCAAAATTGTTTTCAGTATTCGTATTGGTTGTGGTGGTGATGGCGTAGTGGTTATAGTAGCAGAAGCATTCGTGCCATCAAAGGCTTGTGTGCGTTCACGCGGAACGACTTTGCTTTCAGCTTCCTTCGCCTCTAGCATTGGTAGAGTCGGGAGGTCAGCTTCATGGTTTCGCTTAGCCATATTAGTTTAGAAATATGGCATGGAAATCGATGAAAAGAGATATGTAAATAGGTATGAAACTGCCTCTAGGGGGTCAATTTCTCCCTTGAAAACACACTCAAACGAAAGCTGGGTACTTTGTGTGCAGAAATTGAAACAATAAATGTTCGAAAAAAAAGGGGTCACCTGCGGAGCCGATGCGGCATCACGTCAGTCAAGACAGATATATTTATAGATAGATAGATAGATAGATAAATAAGTTTCTTTATTGGCCACACAGGAATGCACACAGATGGGACAAATTACAAGGTAGAGCTTTTCTTTTGTGGGAGGAAAAAAAACAAAAGAAAACAATAAACAAGAAACAAAAAAAGTGGCGTAGGTTTTCTATCAAAAGGGATCGTAAAAGTGGAAGAAGGAAAAACAAAGAAAAAGAAAAGAAAAAAAGAAAAAAAGGAAAAGAAAAATAAAAAAGGAAGAAAAAAGAGGAAAAAGGGGGAGAGGAAAAAACTATCAATAGGGATCGTGTATCACAGTGTCATGATGTACGATGTAAAAAGGATAGCAGATAAGGTATATCCGTTGGAAGAAAAGCCTACAAAAAAGACCACGGTAACATCGGTCAATATTGTTATATGTTACCACATTTGATTGCAAGTGGGTAACCCTCTGTTTTCAATTTCTGGGTTCATAGGATTATGCTCAAGGTGGCTTCGTCATTCATACGTGCCACCCTTGCTACATTTACCCATCTTTTTTTAAAACATTCGTTAGACAAAACTTGCCTCTCTACTCTCACTTTCCTTTTCAAGTGGTACTTGAAGAAGTTGATGAGAGATTGACCAGAGAGGAAAGTGTTTGTCTCCAATCCTTTCAGACGCGTCCACCAGATACATTCCTTCGCCATAGCCACAAGGATGATGAAAATAGCTCTTCCTTCCCGTTTGAAGGAAGGAGGCGTGACAATATTGACGATAGACTCAGCTGATAAACCGACTCGTCCCACACGTGACAACAGTTGTTCGACATAAGCCCACAGGTCGGAAATTGCTGGACACTGCACGAGTGCGTGCAGAACGGTTTCGTCGCTCTGACCGCATCTCGGGCAGGTCGGCCCCGTGTTTTTCGAGCCATGCCTATAGAGCTTATCCCGAACGGGTAGCGCTTCTCGATAGTACTGCCAGGCCAGGGATCTCTGGAAGTTGTCCATGGGCCCTGGCCCGAACGTCGTCCCTAACAGGCGGGTCAGGTATTCGTCGTCGACGTCCAAGTTCACCCCGAGGTCGTCGTCGTACCTCACCTCCACTAATCCCCTATAGAATGCTTGGGTTGTGATGGAGTCACTCAAGGTCGACCCGGGACGGCATAGTTGCTTGAGAGCAACGCGACACTCGCGGTGCCATTCGCCCTTCCTCGGCCTCTTTTTGATCCACGACTGCAGTTCGGTCATGGAGACGAGCTGCGGGAAAGCGTGCCTCACAAACGGCGACCACACCTGTTCACCGTCGTCTACGAAGAGCCTGAGATGTCGCAGTCTCAGCGCGTGTCTGCGCATCATCAACCACGGCATGCCCAGTCCTCCTTTTAACGAGTGTTGACAGCAAATGGATCGCCTGACCATCGGGACGCATTCTTTCCACAAGAAGCGAAAGAGAATGCGTTCTAGTTTGGTGATGGTAGAGTCGGGACAAGGTACGACGGTCAGGCGGTAGTAGATGACGGACGCGATGTACGTGTTCGCCACCTCCGCCCGACTTTTTAGGGACAGTTTCCTCTCGGCCCATTGCCGGGCGAGAGTGACCACCCTACTCATTATCTCGTTCCAGTTCTTCTCCACTTGGAGGTCCGGACCGAACCAGACCCCGAGCAACTCGACCGGACCGTCGGTCCAGCGTCGCACGACAGAGGCGCTGGTGGACGGCATGGGCTTGCTTCTCCAGGTGCCTAGTCGCAAGCCCACTGACTTTTCCCGGTTGATTTTCGCTTCTGTCACCCCTTCGTAGTTTTTCAATGTCTCGCCGACCTGCTCGATGTGCTCGTGGCTAGACACAATGACGGTGACGTCGTCCGCGTATACAGACACGCTCGTCCCGCATCCCAGTTCTCGCGGGATGCCCCTCAAAGTTGCCAGCTTCCGCAATAATGGCTCGAGAGTCAATACGTATAGAAGCGACGAGAGGGGGCATCCCTGACGGACCGAACGTGCAATGTCGAAAGGTCTCGATAGATGTCCATTTACACGAACTACCGAACGTATGCCTCTGTACAAAGCGGCTATCTAGCCGCGGAAGACGGGACCGAAGCCAGCCGCTCTGAGGACTGCCTCCAAATATCGATGGTCCATCCTATCGAAAGCTTTCGATTGATCCAAATTGATCAGCGCCCCACCCATGCCAGGTTCGTTAACTACCCTGTCTATGATGTAGCGCATCAGGTGGAGGTTGTCATGGATGGTCCGGCCCGGCACGGCGCATGCTTGCGCCTTGTCGACCAGTTTCTCGATGACAAGCGCCAACCTCTTGGCTAGCACCTTGGCCAAAATTTTCAGGTCTGCATTAAGCTGAGTGATGGGCCTAAAGTTATCTATTACATTTCACTTGTTTAGATCTTTCTTCAGCAGTGTTACGGCTCCTCGGCTCAGAAAACCAGGAATGCTCCCGTTTTGCTGCCAGTTGCAGTATACCGCTACCAAGACATCTCCAAACAAGTCTGGCATACAATTGTAAAGCTCGTAGAGTAGACCATCCAAACCCGGTGACTTGTCCCTCGAGCATTCTGCCATCGCGTCCTGCACTTCCGCCGCCGTGATGGCACCTTCGCAGCACCCTGCCTCTCTTGTCGAGAGTCGTGGTAGGCTGTGTAGGTAGGCACTGAAGTCCACCCTACGTTCTTGCCCGCCACTTGTCCCGAAAAGGCGGGCAAAGTGCTGTTGAAAGGCCTCACACATTTTACTTGGTTCGATCAATTCGCGCCCCTGTTCATCTACCAGAGACTGAATGGTGGCTTTGTTGCCCTGTTGCGCCTCTGCCACCCGGGCCTCTCTCGCGGCTCCAACACCTTCGTTCCTTAGAGCACGTATCCTAGCTCTGAAAACACACCCTTCGTGTTTGGCGTTGGAGTATTTGTCGAGGGCCAACCTCGCCGCCAAAACGTCGGATGCGATGCCGCTTCTAATTGCCTGTTCTAGCTTCTTAACTAGCTCACCCTCTACTCTATTTCTATCTATGGTTAGTGCTTTGCTGTACCTAATCGCTTCTGCTTTTACTGCTCTCTTGAGGGCAAACCACCATTTGTTGTTGATGATGGCTCCCGTCAAAGCCCTCTTTATTAGTGTGCTAATCCGGTCTCTGAAAACTTGTCTCGATGGGAAAGACGCGTTTAGTTTCCAGTATCCGGGACCCTGCCTAAGTGACTTACCTAAGTCTAGCGTACATGTCACAAGTTTGTGATCCGTGTAGCTAACTATGTAGAATTGTGGACATCCTATGCTATCTCTATCTACTGTCCTACACAGTATCCTATCTAGATACGATCTCGACGACCCGATGCCGTTGCTCCATGGCCACGTTGGCGCCTTCAGGTGGTCTAGTCGGAACCTGTCAGACATTTGAAAGCGTAGATAGATAGATAGCTAGATAGATAGATAGCTAGATAGCTAGATAGATAGATAGATAGATAGATAGATAGATAGATAGATAGATAGATAGATAGATAGATAGATAGATAGATAGATAGATAACTTACTTTATTGACCACACAAGGCTGAACACAGAAGGGACAAATACAAATGTAGAGCTTTTCTTTTCGAAAATGACAAAGAAAAGGAGTGAAAAAGAGGAAAAAAGTAAACTTCCGATCAAAAGGGGTCGGGGGCCAAAAGAAGTCGATCAAAAGGGATTGTGTATCACAGAAGAAATTTTTGAAATGTAAGAAGCCAAATTAGGTTTATCCGTGGAAAGAAAAGCCTACGGAAAAGACAGGCAAGGAAATAACAAACACATCAGAGCAAAGTGCTCCTTCTCTCTCTTTCTGCTCGATTAACAGGATCAAAAGTGGTTCCATCCCTCGCACGAACCACCTCTGCCACATTCACCCTCATTTTTTGAAACTTTCAATAGAGGAAACCTGCCTCTCCATTCTCACATTGCTTTTCAAGTTATACAGATAGATAGAGAGATAGATATATAAACAGACGGACAGGCAGACAGGTAGATAGATGGAGAGATAAATATATATATAAATAAATAGATAGAGACAAATAGATAGTCAAACAGATAGGTAGATCGATAGATAGATGGTTAGAGGGAGATATATACGATAAAAATAGATGGAGACATACATATATACATACATGTATACATACATAGCTACATAGACAAATAGATATATAGTCAAATAGATAGATATACCGATAGTTAGATCGACCGATATTTAGGTACATACATACACTTGTACATACATACATACATACATTCGTATATATCGACGCAAGGAGATACATACGAATGCGCGCATATCAAACACATACATCTGCCTGCATACTCAGACACATACATACATACATACACACACGTGCGCAAAAATTCTACGAACACTCACACACACATGAATACAAAATATATTGTAAAATTCAAGTATGCCTACCTGACATTGTTAATGATTATGAAACATTGAGGCTAGTGTACATAAAATTCATCAGATTTAAATTCAATGGATTACAACATTTGGAATGTTGCTGCTAGTGTGAATTCATGCCAAGACTTCGATACTCCTAGTGAATTCATTAAATTAAGTTGACTGAAATTTCATGGGAAGAATGTCAGCAATTTTCTAATAAAATATGTTTAGTTTACGGTAGATAGGAATTGCCTAATGAAATTATAAAATATATCCTGAAATGCATCTGGCAAATTGTTCAACAGCACAGACACATACCCATCCATACACACAAACTAAATCGCAGACATGTACACACACACACAAGTACACAGGCCCACACACACACATATATATATATGTGTGTGTGTTTTTGTGTGTATATGTATATTTACACATCGTTTACTCACACATACATGACCCTCAATATGTTGGTATGTATGCTCATGAATTTGTGTATACAAACATACACACACACACACACACACACACACATATATATATATATATATATATATAGATAGATAGATAGATAGATAGATAGATAGATAGATAGATAGATAGATAGAAAGATAGATAGATAGATGGATAGATAGATAGGTAGTAAGATAGGTAGATATAGAGTGAGAGAGAGAAAGCGATAAATAGATAGAAAGATAGATACATATATAGATACATAGATAGATAGATATATCGATAGATAGATAGAGTCATACATCCATACATACATACATACATACATACATACATGCATACATACATACATACATACATACATACATACATACATACATACATACATACATACATACATTCGCATGTCTCTACACATATACGTACTTACGAATGTCTGCACATATATCTTATTCACATATATATTCTAAGTGTGTGCGCTCAGTAGTTCCTATTTGCATATATATGCACCTGGTTGCGAAATTTCGGATTTGTCATATATTTTATCACATATTGAAGCTATGAAACATTTGGTGCTTTTCGCATATGCATATATACATGTTCCTCTGCATACTCATACGTATACATACGCACACACATTGAAATGCATATATACATACATACACACACGTGCGCAAATATGTACAAAGTCTTACATACACACACACATTTGCACAAAGTATATGTCGAATTTGGTTTATGGTAATGTAAAATTCTGGGGGTTGTCAAATAAGAAGTTTGTGAATATCACGTAATGCTCTGGGTATGTGATGATTGTATACAGAGAAAGGAATTGGGGAACAATGTCTTTATAAATGTATTTATATAACGGATACCATAACGAAGGGGCGTTTAAGTATTTCAATAAACGAATACTTACTCTGTTCCCGGCATCTCGCTACTATTCAGCGGTCTGAAATGTAAAAAAAAAAAAAGTTAAAGATCTCATGTTAGATTTCCTTAGACTACAGTAACATTACGAGTGGGTTATTAAACCAAAAAGATTTTCCAAGAATGAAGCTGACATAACATCAAAGAGATAATGATGCACAAGTGTAAAATTTAAGCTGATAATTTAGTTTTGAGCACTGAGATGAAAA
>NC_043004.1:63703043-63705543 GCF_006345805.1 Octopus sinensis | reverse complement strand
TGAGGACCAAAGACTGGAGGTGTTTCGTGTTGCAAGACAGTGTATGAGAGAGAAATGTGATGTGGTAGGAGAGAAGTGTGTTCGCATGGAAGATGGTTCACTTGCGGTAAATGAGGATGCAAAGAGAGAGGTTTGGAGACGCCACTATGAAATGTTGCTGAATAAAGAAAATGAATGGGATAAAGAGAGTCTGCCGAATGATGACCCAACAGAGGGACCAGCTATCCGAGTTGACAGTTCCTTGGTAGGTAAGGCAATTAGAAGCATGAAGACGGGGAAAGCCCATCAGGTATCACTGCAGAGATGCTCAAAATATCTGGTAGTGTCGGCTATAGCCTAGTCACCCGTAAAGTTAAGCAGGTGATACACAAAGGAGTCATACCCAATGACTGGCGTAGCAGTATAATAGTCAACTGCTACAAAGGTAAAGGTGACGCCCTAGATACAAATAATTACAGAGGTATCAAGCTGTTGGATCAGGTAATGAAGGTTACGGAGAGGGTCATATCCCAACTAATTAGAGAGAGAGTTAGTTTAAATGAGATGCAGTTTGGGTTCGTGCCAGGGAAAAGTACCACTGATGCTATATTCCTGGTAAGGCAGCTGCAGGAGAAATACCTAGCCAAAGATAAGCCCCTGTACCTGGCTTTTGTTGACATGGAGAAAGCCTTCGACAGGGTCCCCCGATCCCTTATCTGGTCGTCAATGAGGAAACTAGGGATAGATGAATGGTTAGTGAGAGCTGTGCGAGCCATGTACAGGGACGCTGCTAGTAAGTTGAGGGTTGGCAACGAGTACAGTGAAGAATTTCGGGTAGAGGTAGGGGTTCACCAAGGCTCAGTCCTCAGGCCCCTCCTATTTATCATAGTCCTCCAGGCAATAACGGAGGAATTCAAGACAGGATGCCCCTGGGAGCTCCTCTATGCTGATGACCTTGCTCATCAGCATAGAGGTGCAGCAATGTCAAAGGAAGGCTAACTAGGAAGATAGTTTTTGTATGTGGCAGATGCTCAGGAGCAATAAACACTGAAAATAATCTGAGACCAACTTCTGCTACTTTCCAGGGAGAAAAACTAGAAATAGTTGATAGCTTCCGTTACCTAGGTGACCAAGTCAGTAGCGAGGGCGGGTGTGCTGAAAGTATAACTGCTAGAATAAGGATAGCTTGGGCAAAGTTCAGAGAGCTCTTATCTCTGCTGGTGACAAAAGGCCTCTCGCTCAGAGTAAAAGGCAGACTGTTGGACGCGTGTGTACGAACAACCATGCTACATGGCAGTGAAACATGGGCCGTGACTGCTGAGGATATGCGTAAGCTTGCAAGAAATGAAGCCAGTATGCTCCGATGGATGTGTAATGTCAGTGTTCATACTCGACAGAGTGTAAGTACCTTGAGAGAAAAGCTGGGCCTAAGAAGCATCAGATTTGGTTTGCAAGAGAGACGTTTGCGCTGGTATGGTCATGTGGCGAGAATGGATGAAGATAGTTGTGTGAAAAAGTGTCACACCCTAGCAGTTGAGGGAACCTGTGGAAGAGGCAGACCCAGGAAAACCTGGGACGAGGTGGTGAAGCACGACCTTCGAACTTTAGGTCTCACTGAGGAAATGACTAGAGACCGAGACCTCTGGAAGTATGCTGTGCGTGAGAAGACCCGGGAAGACAAGTGAGACCATAACCCGTGGCCTTCTACACGAGATGTAGCCAGTCCACTTATGCATATCTTCTCTTCTTGGGACACAAAACTCTACTTGTGAAGACCTGTTGAGGCAAGTCAGAATCAGAATCAGAATCGATCAATGGAAATTGCAGCTGAGATTCCAGTGCCGGTGGCATGTAAGAGAACCATCCGAACGTGGCCGTTGCCAGCGCCGTCCCGACTGGCCTCGTGCCGGTGGCACGTAAAAAGCACCATCCGTTGGTGGCGGTTGCCAGCCTCGCCTGGCCCTTGTGCCGGTGGCACATAAAAAGCACCATCTGATTGTGGCCGTTTGCCAGACTCGTCTGGCACCTGTGCCGGTGGCACGTAAAAAGCACTCACTACACTCATGGAGTGGTTGGCGTTCGGAAGGGCATCCAGCCGTAGAAACATTGCCAGATCAGACTGGGCCTGGTGCAGCCTTCTGGCTTCCCAGAAACAAGTTGAACCGTCCAACCCATGCTAGCATGGAAAGCGGACGCTAAACGATTATTACTATTATTATAATTATAATTATTATTATTATTATTATTATTATTATTATTATTATTATTATTATTATTATTATTATATTTGCTGTGGAATTGTAAGCACATGTTTACGAAGAGGCTACGTAAATGTGTGTTATAATTATTGTTTTTTGTGGTTAGTGTTTGTTTCAACTCGTTGTTTGGAACACCAGGAATCTCTTGCCTGGTGCTCTGTGGTTGTTTTTGCCTCGTAAGGGGCAATATTTTTGCCTTCATAAAACGCTCAACTATTTTGAAACATAGCAAACATACATTCAAAATGGCCTAACTATCTGTC
>NC_043004.1:63635543-63698043 GCF_006345805.1 Octopus sinensis | reverse complement strand
GCATGGACTGGATACTTGTCTGTATGGTGGAACATCGAATTCCGGTCCGAATATTTATGACACTAAGATTACAGTTCTGGATTTTGCAGATGATGAGTTAATGTTAGAGAGCTTCTCGAGGTCTTCAGGAGGGCTCTTCTCTCACTATGTTGAAGAAGCGGAATCTATTTGCTTTAGAATTTCTGTGGACAAAATCCACTCTTCTGTTGGTTTCCTAAGGGACTCCACCTCCCATTTCTCTCTTGTGGGTGAGAATGTCGGAACTGAACGCGTATGTCAGTAGCGTAATGAACTGCAGCTTTAGATGTGAGTCTGAATTCCTGAAAAAAATCGTGCTAATATCTAAGCTTGTAGACAGAAGTTAGAATCATCATTTGCCTGATCCGCAGTCATGCTCTACCATTTAGAGACGCAGCCCAAGTAATTTAGAAGCATTTATATATATATATATACATACATATATATATATATATATATATATATATATATATATATATATATATATATATATATATATATATATATTTATATATATATATATATATATATATATTTATATATATAAATTTAAATAATAAGTGTGAAAAATTGAATATTAACTTAATATCAATTTAAAACCAGTGACCTAGCATATCAAAATTCTGAAGATTCAGAAAAAAATTATATTTCATACATACATACATACATACATACATACATACATACATACATACATACATACATACATATATACATACATATATATATATATATATATATATATATATATATATATATATATATATATATATATATATATATATATATATATATATATATATATATATATATATGAAAAGGAAATGGAAATTAATTAAAATTTTCACTTTCAGTGGCCTAACCTGTAAAAATTTAGTCCAAAGACTATGTATTAATCATAAAATGCACGGTACATTTAAACATATAAGGAATCCAATCGTGGGATTGAAAAGTTGGCTTTTTTTTTTACTGCCGGCGAAGGGCTACGTCTGCGCAGTAGGTTTTGAAAAAAATAGGATCTATAAACAAGAGGCGCATAGTTTTGATCTCTTCGTATTTATATATTTAACCCAAGGTTTACCTGTTGAGGACAATTTAACCTAGCGGGTAAATGGTATTTACTTGCTAAACTAAAATCAGAAACCAATTAGTCCAGGAAACTAGATGGTAAAATGGACTCGTCTGGCACCTGTGCCGGTGGCACGTAAAAAGCACTCACTACACTCATGGAGTGGTTGGCGTTCGGAAGGGCATCCAGCCGTAGAAACATTGCCAGATCAGACTGGGCCTGGTGCAGCCTTCTGGCTTCCCAGACCCCAGTTGAACCGTCCAACCCATGCTACCATGGAAAGCGGACGCTAAACGATTATTATTATTATTATTATTATTATTATTATTATTATTATTATATTATTATTATTATTATTATTATTATTATATTTGCTGTGGAATTGTAAGCACGTGTTTACGAAGAGGCTACGTAAATGTGTTTTATAATTATTGTTTTTTGTCGTTAGTGCTTGTTTCAACTCGTTGTTGGAAGACCAGGAATCTCTTGCCTGGTGCTCTGTGGTTGTTTTTGCCTCGTAAGGGGCAATATTTTTGCCTTCATAAAACGCTCAACTATTTTGAAACACAGCAAACATACATTCAAAATGGCCTAACTATTTGTCTTTACCGCAGCATTGAGAAGGGGGTCGTATCTCCCACCAACCATCCCTCAGGTGAAGAAAATTTCCCTCTTCCTCCGTCGCCATCTCACCTTGTACCCTATGCGACGAAGTCTGTCAGCGATGGCAGCTGCAGCAACAATGAGAATGATCTGAAGTATGAAAGAGCGCGGGAAATCAGCAGGGTCAACATCACCACATCCGTCACCACCATCGCTAGTAGCAGCAAGAAAAATAGCAGCAAAGATAGTGAGATAGACAAAAACAAAAGTAACCATATTCTCACCATCACTAATAGTTGCAGTACGAAGTTAAGCAGAGAACATACTAAGAACGAGCCAGTACAACAACAAACAGTACTGAGAAGAGAACAAGGAAGCGGTTAACGACAAAAGCAATGCAAATGGATTTTAGTGAAACCGAGAAGCTTGAGGCCATCAACAGCAGCAACAACAGCAACAATGGCAAATATTACTACAACAACGGCAGCAGCAACAGCAACGATGGCAGCGATGAGGGTGTTCAGAGGCGAACCCCGTGCAATGTTTGGAGGAAGACAAGCGTTTCCTTCGCTGGTGCTACCAGATCATCTCTTTAGCGAGTGAACATCTCTGAGGGAAAAGTAAAAATGCTAGTGGACAGAGACGAGCTGGCTGTCAAGCTAAATATGTCAATGCAAACTATCCCAAAGAAAAACGAAAAAACACAAAAAGGAAAACAAATCTATGGACAAATAGTAACAAAGGTCAGCTACACAAGCAGTAGAGTTGAAATAAAGCCAGCAAGATGAATACACCCGAAACAGATACTGCATCACGACCACTGCTACAAACACCTGAAACACTAGCTCAAACAACCACACCACAAACACAACCCATCCCACAGACACAACATATATATATATATATATATATATATATATATATATATATATATATATATATATATATCTTACACTGTTTCGATATTGAATTGCTTACAAGACATTCTCAGAATATATATCCTCGTTATTCAAGATCATGTATTTTAAATATAAATATTTTATTTGACAATACTTACGTGATGCTGTGCGCATGTGCCTTATGGCCTTTAGCAAAGTCTCCGGAAAAGGGATCATATACTTCATCTAGTGCTGAACACCACGACTGTGACAACTTTCCAAAACTTGTGTTCATTTCCGTTCACGGAAGAAGTTCGTCCCGATTGTTCTCAACAGAGAGCAAAACAATCTACATGCCTCTTATTTAAGTAGTGGCAGCAGTCAGCATTTACACGAAAGAGATGAACTACTCACCAGATACTTTCTTTCTCAATACTCATCGAACTTATGCGAAACATTTGTTTGGAGATGCTTGAAGGTTATGTCGACATCAATAAGTTTCTTGATGTACAGGGATGTGTTCAGAAAAACTACGGCGTGGTTGCGCCGATGGTGGCCTTAAAGAAATTTGGACTGCGGTCAGCATCTGACTAATTCTTACTTGGATCTGCATTCCGTCGGAGCATTCCATCGGAGATTCTCCAACTAAGATCAATATCTGCATGGACTGGATACTTGTCTGGATGGTGGAACATCGAATTCCGGTCCGAGTATTTATGACACTAAGATTACAGTTCTGGATTTTGCAGATGATGAGTTAATGTTAGAGAGCTTCTCGAGGTCTTCAGGAGGGCTCTTCTCTCACTATGTTGAAGAAGCGGAATCTATTTGCTTTAGAATTTCTGCTGACAAAATCCACTCTTCTGTTGGTTTCCTAAGGGACTCCACCTCCCATTTCTCTCTTGTGGGTGATAATGTCGGAACTGAACGCGTATGTCGGTAGCGTAATGAACTGCAGCTTTAGATATGAGTCGGGATTCCTGAAAAAAATCGTGCTAATATCTAAGCTTGTAGAGAGAAGTTAGAATCTTCATTTGCCCGATCCGCAGTCATGCTCTCTCTCTCTCTCTCTCTCTCTCTCTCTCTCTCTCTCTCTCTATATATATATATATATATATATATGTATATATATATATATATATATATATATATATATATATATAAATTTAAATAATAAGGGTGAAAAATCGAATATTAACTTAATATCGTTTTAAAAATCTGAAGATTCAGAAAAAATTATATTTCATACATACATACATACATACACACATACATACATACATACATACACACATACATACATACATACATACATACATACACACATACATACATACATACATACACACATACATACATACATACATACATACATACATACATACATACATACATACACACACACACATATATATATATAAATATATATATATATACACTTATATATATATATAGTTAGATATATGAAAGGGAAATGGAAATTAATTAAAATTTTCACTTTCAGTGGCCTAACCTGTAAAAATTTAGTCCAAAGACTATGTATTAATCATAAAATGCACGGTACATTTAAACACATAAGGAATCCAATCGTGGGATTGAAAAGTTGGCTTTTTTTTTACTGCCGGCGATGGACTACGTCTGCGCAGTAGGTTTTGAAAAAATTAGGATATATAAACAAGAGGCGCATAGTTTTGATCGCCTCGTGTTTATATATTTAACCCAAGGTGTACGTTTTGAGGATGATTTCACCTAGCGGGTAAATGGTATTTACTTGCTAAACTAAAATCAGAAACCAATTAGTCCAGGAAACTAGATGGTAAAATGTTTTTATTTTTCATTTCGTTCCTGTCGAATTTTATTCCTAATTTTGTGGTTATAGAACCTAGGTGTTCTTTCTAGAGTTTTGAATCCCACGAGTGGATTCCTTATGTGTTTAAATGTACACTGTATTTTATGACAAATATATAGTCTTTGGACTAAATTTGTACAAGTTATGCCACTGGAAGTGAACATTATAATTAATTTCCATGTCCCTTTGATATGACTAAGTATTGTAAGTTTTTGGATAATTTTCGTTTTTTAAAAGTTGGCATTAGAAATTGTTGGCAAAGTTTTATTTTGCTTATTTCACTTCCAGTTATAATAATATATTATATGATTTTAAAATTCCCCTTTGCTAAGCACATTATATTTCTTTCTAGTACCAGACGTGTGGCTTTGGTGATGAAGTCAGTTTGAAGTATTCATTTATCCGTACTCTATGTTTCTCTATCCAGTGTTTTACTGTTTCCAGGCTCAAAGCGTGAGGTATATTGGTATGAAGAATGGCGACGTCAAAGCTTGTATGTATAGTGCTTTCTGAGACCGTAGGTAGAATGCGCTGGAGAAAATCTATGCCGTGCTGTGTATAGGTGGGAATTAATGGGCATACAGGTTTTAGAAGTATGTCCAAAAAACAACTCAGCTGTTTTGTTGGACCTTGAGGTCCAGCAATTATTGGTGTGAGTTTGAGGTCAGTAGTCTTAGTATGTTTATCTGTTGACTTCTCTTTTCATTTATGGCCCTCTGTATTTCGGAGCTTTTGTGGATGTTGGGTAATCCGAAGAAATTCCTTCCTGTGAAGGAATCTTGGTTTTCATTAGTGTTTTGATTTTATCCATTATTGCTTTCTTCCGCGTTCCTTGGTTCTTTCTTGTAATAAGTTTGCTCTGTTAGAATTTCTAATATTTTATATTTATAGCAGTCATTGTCCATGGTCATTATCGCGCCTCCCCTATCGGCTTCTTTTAGGAGAACTGAATTGTCATTCATCAGTGTTAACAGGGTTTCTCATTTTATTCACGAAGTTTTTGATTGCATATTCGGGTACTTAAGGGAAATTTCCAAATTGTGTCTCTATGTGCATCTAAATGTTTGACATTCTTTTGGTAGGGGTGAAGTGGGGTTTATTTCTGACAATTGATATGTCATTTATATTCTCATTGCGGAGGAAATCTATAAGTGGGTAGTGGCGGTTAAAATGATCAGTATCAGCTTTTAGTTCTAAGAAATTAAGGGTGGATATAGGGGAAAATTTGAAACTGCAATACGTTATTTCATTCCTGTGTTCTGCTTGACAAATTTATGATCTTCGGGTCTGGCGCGATATTATATATGTATATGTATACATATGTATACATATATGCATATATATATATATATATATATATAAAGGTAGTGGGTTGCGAACTTCTTCACTACTTCAGGGAGTGACGACCCTGCCTGACACGAGTTCCGGGCTCAGCTGGCTCCGGCTGACAGTACTCGGTATGGGCCCCTATCCAGGGTTACGAAAAGAGACAACCTTCAAAGAAATCCGGAGTGGAGCCTCGAAGGCGGTTTAGTGTTCGACTCGACACTCTTCCGGCAGCTCCTGCCACCAAGCTGGTGCCAAACGTAATGCACTGCACTCCTTTGGACTACATCAGCAAGGTCGAGAGAGGAAACCTGACGATTGGGCTACCCAGGACTTTCTTATCTCTAGCCCAGGCCTGCGCAAAACTGGAGAGGACACTTCAGTGCTGCTGTAAAAAGCTGCAGAAACAACACGGGAGGTAACAGTCACGAGTGATAAGTCTATTCAGATTGGCGTAAAATATGGGCGCTACGGTTTACCTCCGACGGTGGGAGGGACCTCCGTGTCCTATTGGTTAGCTACTGCCCACCTCAAGCTGGGCAGCCCCCAGTTAATAAGGTGCTGACCCGCTACAGGCCGCCTGCTCCATTGGGTGCTTGGAGCTAAGAGTATGACTCGAAAAGCGGCCTGCAACCTCTGCACCAGGCAAACAACTAAAAGTCAAGAAAACACCAGTTCTGCGGTTGGCAAGCTGGAATGTCAGGACCATGTGTCCTGGAATATCTGATGATCTACTCAGGATTGAAGACACAAGGAAAACGGCCATCATTGACCGTGAACGAAAGAGGCTCAACATAGATATTGCTGGGCTGCAGGAGACAAGACTTCCCTCAAACGGCAAACTCAAAGAGCAGGATTTCACCTTCTTTTGGCAGGGAAGCGATCTAGAAGAACCTCGTAAACATGGCGTTGGTGTTGCAGTGAGAAACTCACTACTCTCCTCAATAGAACCACCATCAGGAGGCACTGAGCGTATCCTCTCACTGCCTCTCCGACTTCTTCTGGCTCAGTACATCTACTCAGCATCTATGCTCGCACTCTCTACAGCTCAGAGGAGACCAAGGACCAGTTCTACAAAGATCTCAACTGTGTCATAGAAAATATACCAACGACTGAAAATATCTACCTTCTAGGGGATTTTAACGCTCGCGTGGGATCTGACCGTGATTCGTGGCCCATTTGTGTTGGACACTTTGGTATTGGCAACATGAATGACAATAGTTAGAGACTACTCGAATTCTGCACATACCACAACCTGTGCATCACAAACACATTCTTTACCAACAAGCCATCCCACAAGGCATCCTGGAGACATCCAAGATCTCACCACTGGCATCAGCTGGATCTGATCATTACACGGATATTATTTCTGAATTCTACTCTATTGACCCGCAGTTACCACAGCGTGGATTGTGACACAGACCACTCACTTATTAGAAGTAGGGTGAGGATTCTGCCTAAAAAAGTCCATCGCTCCAAGAAAGTGGGCCGACCACGCATCAACACAACCAGAACCTCGGACCCTCCACTGCGACAATGTTTTTCTGCTTCTATCAAGGTTGCCCTCAGTAGCTGCCCAAACTCCTCTGCTGAAAGTAGGTGGGACTATATCAGGGAAGCCTTGTATACGACATCAATAGATACTTTCGGCATGAGAGAAAGGCAAAACCCAGATTGGTTCAATGCTGGGCTCTTAGAGCTGGAGCCAGTTATCGAAGCAAAGCGTGCAGCTCTGATGCAATACAAGAGTGACTGTTCTACAAAGTCACTCGAAGAACTCAGAAAGGCACGAAATAAAACCCAACTGACAGCCAGACGCTGTGCAAATAGATATTGGCAGGAAATCTGTCAGAGTATCCAGTCAGCTGCTGACGGGGGCGACAGCTGTGGGATGTATGCCGGTTTGAAGAAGGCCCTCGGTCCATCCGCAACCAAGTCAGCCCCTCTGAAATCAACTACTGGAGATCTCATCAGGGATCAAGGCAAGCAAATGGATAGATGGGTGGAGCACTACCAGGATCTCTACTCACGGGAGACTACAGTGGCTGAGGCTGCAGTCGAGAGTGTCAAGATCTTGCCAGTCATGTGCGAACTTGACAGTCCGCCATCTATAGCAGAGATCACCAAGGGTGTTGACTCCCTAGCAAGAAATAAGGCTCCGGAAAAAGACGGCATCCCCTCAGAGATCATCAAGGCCGGCAAAACATCATCCTGCTTCGGCACCTTCATGAGCTTCTGTGTCAGTGCTGGGAAGAGGGTACAGTCCCTCAGGATATGCGGGATGCTAACATCATTACGCTTTACAAAAACAAAGGTGACCGTGGTGATTGTAACAATTACCGTGGTATATCTCTTCTAAGCACTGTTGGAAAGACCTTTGCCCGCGTTATCCTGGCCAGGCTACAACTACTTGCTTCTCGAATCTATCCGGAATCGCAGTGTGGCTTTAGAAGAAGCAGATCAACTATCGATATGATATTCTCCATACGCCAACTTCAGGAAAAGTCCAGAGAGCAGAAAATGCCATTATATATGGCCTTCATTGATCTAACAAAGGCTTTTGACTCGGTAAGCAGAAAGGCCTCTTTATCCTGCTCCAAAAAATCGGATGTCCACCTAAGCTGCTGAGGATCATCAAGTCTTTCCATGATGACATGCAAGGCACCATACAGCACAACGGTTCAACATCAGCCGCCTTCCAAATAAAAAACGGTGTAAAGCAAGGTTGTGTCCTCGCTCCTACATTCTTTGGCATCTTCTTCTCGCTCTTACTTTCACATGCCTTTCAGACATCAGATGATGGAGTGTTTCTGCACAGTAGAAGTGACGGGAAAATGTTCAATCTCTCGCGCCTGCGTTCCAAGACCAAAATCAGAAACGTCCTGATCAAGGAGATGTTATTTGCTGATGATGTCGCTCATTAACTGTTTTAAGCAAGCATGTAACGACTTTGGCTTAGCTATCATCCTTAAGAAGACCAACATCATGAGCCAGGCTACATCGGACATCTCAAACATACATATTAGAGACCACAGATTACTACAGGTGGAGAAGTTTACCTATCTGGGCTCTACCGTCACCTACAACCTATCCCTTGACGCTGAGCTCAATATACACATTGGCAAGGCAGCTGCTGCGATGGCCCAACTCTCCAAACGGGCTTGGGACAACAATAAGCTGACCAAGACCACGAAAATGAAGATCTACCAGGCATGTGTACTCAGCACTCTACTGTATGGAAGTGAGACTTGGACGCTATACACACGCCAAGAGCGTCGCCTAAACATCTTTCACCTGCGCTGCCTCCGAAAAATCCTCCGCATCAAATGGCAGAATCATATCCCCAACAAAGATGTCCTCAGGCAAGCAGGAATACCAAGCATGTTTGCACTCCTCACACAATGACGTATGAGATGGCTTGGGCATGTTAGCCGTATGAAAGATGGCAGAATCCCCAAGGACATACTCTACGGAGAGCTTGCTAGGGGTAATAGGTCTGTGGGTAAACCGATCTTACGTTACAAGGATGTTTGCAAAAGGGACACGAAGGCCTGCAACATCAATATTAGCGGTTGGGAGACAGTTGCCGGCAACCGTGGAGAATGGCGACGTACCTAAAAGAGGGAATACAAAGGAGTGGCAGAGAGAGAGAGAGGAGAAATGGAAAGAAAAGAAGAGACGTCAACAAGAAACTATGGCATTACAACCAGCCAGGAACAGTCTTCGCTACATTTGCGGTACCTGCCAGATGGAGTGTTTGTCCAGGATAGGACTACACAGCCACAGCAGGAAATGTATCAGGACATGAAATATAAAAGCCGGACTAGACTACATAAATACCTGCATGTGTATATACACATTCAGACTGCCGCAATAACAAGGAAGTTTAATGTAAGTTATCGAATGAGAGATTTTGTAACTTTTCTTGACCTACTTAGGAATATTAAGTAGCTGTTAAAATGGAATTTCGTTCTTCTTAAATCTTCTATTTGAATACGCAGATCTTTTCCATTGTCATAAACTGCATGAGTAACATGAGATAAATGCCGTGCTTATTTGTGCAACACACCCATATTATAAAAGGTTGTATCCTGTGCAATTGTTCCAAAATACGGAAGATACTAATGCAGTTATATATATATGATAGTTCAGGCGTGAAAATGTGTTTGTTTTGTGTTGGAACGGGCGTGTGTGAGAGAGAAGACAGGGAGGGAGTGGGACACAGAGAGCTTGTGCGTTTGTATTCGTTTATTTACATACATATATACCTGCAATCAGGCAGGTACACATCTATATATATACGTTATTTGTTGTGTCACATAAGATATCAGTTCGCAATGTATTAACTTATTTTATTCCCTATCACTCTCTTGCTTTCCCTAGTTCTGTCCCTCGATCTGTCTCTCTCAATACGTCTGCGTATCTGCGTATTTGTGTGAGTCTGTTGGGGATTTCAAAATATGATGTGTTTCCATATTCATACGAAATCGCTAGGTTTATGTCTAAAATTCTGAAGCCCCTATTGCAAAACTTTCCAAGACAGGTCGAAAGCTCCCCTGAAGTAATCAACAGATTCAGACACATCTGCTCACTCATGAATATATGGAATAATTACTGCGAAGTATCTTGTAGAATACATTGTATAAAAGATCTTGGGCAAAGCCAAAACAATGCCAGGTAAATGCAAGGTAAATCACAAGAAAACAAATATGTGAATTAAGGTAGGCTTACTTTGTATTAAATATTTCGGGGTTCGACCTGCCCCATCAATGACCCTGAATTGTGCTAGAAGACCTATGTCGTATATGAGATCATCTGTGGCAAATGTGGCTCATCCTACATCGGAAGCACGACAAGAAAACTGCTTATACGGATTAAGGAACACATTCAGGCAGACACTTCCGTGAAGAAACATCTGCGGAAATGCCAGACTCGGGAGTTCACAGAGCACATCAAGGCAACACAGTGGAACAGGGGAAATCTTGGATTCTCTGAAGCTATCCTCATACACCAAAAGAAACCCAAGATCAATAATAGAAGGGAGTCACAGGAAGCTACCTGGTTGATAAAGCAAAAACCTTCTGCGCATGTCCACTTCACACACGCACATCGGCAAGATCCATCACTTTCTTGAAAACGGGGTCTTAGCTTGCCATTTACTTAGCATTGTTTTGGCCTTACCCACGATCTTTTATACACTGTATATATATATATATATATATATATATATATATACACTGTGTATATATATATATATATATATATATATATATATATATATATATATATATATATACATACATATAGGGCTTATTCTATATGACTATTTGTTTACGGGGACGTAAACAAATCAATATCGGCTGCCAAGCAGTGATGGGGGAAACACACCCAGACACACACAGGTACACACACACGCACTCATATTTATATAAATACATTTGTGTGTGTGTGTGTCTTTATATATACATATCTACACGCGACTGGCTTCTTTCAATTCCCGTCCAACAAATACTTACAAGGTTTTGGTTGGCTCAATGCCTCTAGTAGAAGACATTTGCCTAAGGTGCTGCGCAAAGTGACTGAACTCATCTCTTTCTGTTGTATAAAATATAGCTGAACTACATTCTACCAGTAGTGTACTAAAGCTAACGCTTCTATCCTTGCTCAAGCTAGTCTTAATCATCTCATTTCTATCCTTAATTGAATTTATGTGATTTTCCTCTCTCGGTTTAAATATGCCCTAACATTCAACATTTAACATTATTTGGCCCATCTTTCAACTAGATATCTTCATTATTACTGGCTTAGTTTATATCTTCCTTTTTGTACTTATAAACCATAGCAACACATATCGGTATGTTAATTTCCGTATGACCATCAAGTAATTAAGTTCAATATTAACTCTATCCAATCTCCTTTAATACGGAGAAAAAACAATTACCTGTTACAACACTCAGTTATACTTTGATCTAATATATATTAGCGACAAAAGTAGTATTAATACCGAGGGATAATATTCATTCCCACATTATTGTGGATTCTGTTGTGTCTGGGGAGAGTCATTTTCTTTTTGTGCCTTATTATATAACATATTCACTGGTCAAATTCCCACTTATTCCTTATTTTTATTGTGTTAAAATTTTCGTTGCGTCTTGTAACCTTTTCAATAGTTTTGACTATTGAAAAGGTTGCAAGTCGCAACGAAAATTTTTGGACAATAAAAATAAGAAAAAAGTGGAAATTTTATCGGTGAATGTGTTAAATAATAAGGCACAAAAAGAAAATGACTCTCCCCAGGCACGTCAGAATATGCTTCAGCACACGGACTCATATAAAGAATCTTGCAAACCAAATCCCAAAACGAAATTATTGTGGATGTTCTTTTATAACGATCTATACTGCGGTATATTCTCATTTAGCCTTTTCGTGCATAATGCATACATGTTTTATCGCCAGTTAAATCCCCACTGACCACATCACCGAGGCAAAAATATTACTTGAAATTGGCCTTCCTTTGTCTCATCGGTGAATAACGCTTGTTCGCTAGAGATAGCTTTGACTTATCTCCCCGCAGCTGATACATAGACAGTAGGCCTCTTTAAAATATTTATTAGCCACAGAAGCAATATCAATAAGGAGAGATAATATCAATTCCCATAACTAATAGGAAAGTACAAAAGCTCGGCTATAAAAATTCACAATATTCTAATTGAACTGAGAGGCACAATAGACACGCTCGTGCGCTCGTATGTATCAGTGCGTCTGTGAGTCTGTGTATGTGTATGAGTGTGTGCATAAAAAATAAATATATTCATCACAGAATTGTGATAAATAAATAAGGGGCACGGATACAAAAATATTAGGGGCACGGATACAAATAACATATGGAAGCGAGCCCATATACACATACACACAAACATATACAACATATAAGGCGGCGATCTGGCAGAAACGTTAGCACGCCGGGCGAAATGCGTAGCCGTATTTCGTTTGCCGCTACGTTCTGAGTTCAAATTCCGCCGAGGTCGACTTTGCCTTTCATCCTTTCGGGGTGGATAAATTAAGTACCAGTTATGCAGTGGGGTCGATATAATCGACATAATCCGTTTGTCTGTCCTTGTTTGTCCCCTTAGTGTTTAGCCCCTTGTGGGTAGTAAAGAAATACATATACAGCAATTTCACATACGGTCGCAACAATTAGAACACGAATAGCAACGGCAGCTGCAACAGCAATGACAACGATGGCAATAACAACAACAATAACCAAGATGGCAGCAGTGTGGGCGAGCACACCTACAAGAGATACGGGAATTCTACCAAGACCTGGGTTCCAGGGCAGCAGCAGCAACAACGTGAGAGGGGAGGATTGTAGAGCTACTAAGAACATTAGCATACAGACATAAACACACACAGATACACGCACGGGCACAAACACGGACGCAAAAGTATGAAACAAGTGGAGCAAGAGCACACAGAGAGTTGGAAATGGTCACTGAGGTGGTCACAGATGTGTAGCGAAAGATTTCGTGACAAAGAACATTAGCTAGAATAAGCATAAGAACAAACGAGCGAATAGCGAATATATAGTGCGTGTGTATCTTTGGCTAAAAGAACGAAAACTTATCATACCGAAATACAACTCTATATAAAGGTTGGTCATTCCCCTAAAATTCTGTATATATATTTCGTTCCGTAAATATGCTTCTGTACAATCATGATTTTTGTTGAACTTAAAATAATTATACATTTATTTTACTACCTCTCTTTGAACACTTTCATGTAAACTGTTTAAACACAAAGCCTGTCTTAACATGTTCTTATCATTGTCAAAGATTCTATTTCTTGACATTTTCTTGACATTTTCTTGACATTTTCTCATCATTATCAAAAACTTTATAACTGTATTTTAATACAGTTATGATATCCATTTTTTAAAATAACAAAAGCTTAGATTTTACTTTTGAAAATCTCTTTTTATAAAAGTGAAACCGGTCAAATCGATAAACATCTTTAAACGACATCTATATGTTCAAATACTTTTTCCTATATATTTTCACTCGTGCGGTACCTTGCATGTTTATTTTGTTCTATTGTCCTTGTTTGCTGTACCGCTAGATTAAAGGGACGTAAACAGACCAGAACCGGTTGTCAAGCGATGTTAGGGAGAAACACATACGAAAATGCATACATACCTATATATATATATACACGACATACTTCTTTCAGTTTTCATCTACCAAATCCACTCAGAAGAATTTGTTCGAAAGAAGACAATAGTAGAAGATGTTTGCCCAAGTTGCCATGCAGTGGGAATGAACCCAGAACCATCTGGTTGGGATGCAAACATCTTATCACACAGCCACTGTAGCGCCTGTATATGTATGTGTGTGTGTGTGTGTGTGTGTCTGTGTGTGTTTGTATTTGTGCGTGTGAGTGCATGATGTATATATTATAGTGGACTAGGGCAATTGCTGGAGACATCCTGAGTTTCTCGCTCATAAAGGGTTTCACCTTTTCACCTTATGACGTATCTTGTAGCCCCGAAGAGTGCTGACTTGAGACCTCTATAAACTAAGGAGGGCAAAAAACCTCGTTTCAAAGGTTAAAATCCTAGGTGATTATATTCCTTCGTCATCGTTCAACGATCTTCGGCCGCGCTGCCATCTTGCGGTCGCAAAACCACCACGTACATAAAGTATTGTCTCCTCTCAGCCTTGGCTATTGGTTTCCGGCTGTGGTGTAGCCATGCGGATTCCAAAAATAAGAATTTTGTAAAATACAAGCATGGTACGAAAATCTCCGTCCTAGAGTTCACACTTTGGCCTCTACGCCCTGGCCATTGCTACGGGGGCAAGTTGCCATACACTAGACATACTTAGGAAAGACTTAATCAGCACGCTTGCCTTCTTGGGCTTCAAGATCACCATAGAGAGAAACCTCACGTGATAGCAATAATTGAGATACAGTTAACACGGTAACGACGTGAAAAAGGAAGTCGGTACTACCATGTATACAACTAAATATAAATGCTCTTGCAGAGGAAAATGAAAATGCCTATTGATGAACCTGTGTATGAGTACAAATTTTGTATGTAAATGTACCGTACACACAAAGGAGAACCGTATGTTTACATACGGGCTAACATCGGACTCATTGAAAGATCGCAATCAAGTCACCAGCTTCAAGAATTTCATTAATAGATATTCAACAACTACGGCCGATTTTGTATGGCAACGTAAGGAACATACAGTTAAGTATAACTTAACTTCATCCATAGTAAGGCACGCAAAACCATATAATATCATTTCCAGGAAATGCCGGCTATGCTCCGCAGAATACCTGCATACTTTGTGCAGAAATGAGATGATCAGTAATAAAATTTCTAAAAGACTCCCTGGAGCTTACATTTATATAAAAGCACTTTCACATAAAGCAGTGGCAATAAATTTCAGTTAACTTACTTACTAATCATGTTTGAATTAAATTTAACTCTAACATTCCCATTCTTATAAACACCAAACACTAGTACATTCTCTATGTGAACGTATGTGCGCCAAACCACACGTGTCCGCGAGCTTATACATTCGTGGGTGTTTGTATGCGTGCATGAGAATGCGCGATAGAACATACGCGGGGGCGTTTGTACACCCGTATCTGTCAAGGCTTCTGTTTAATACTTGTTTCGGTATATTGTGCGTTTGATTCTTTTTAATATTTTCTTATTATTATTGATCCTCTGTGTAACTGAAGCTTTATCCTTTAATTTGTAGTTCTTCTGTACAGGAACCGAGAAGATTTCTTGTGGAACAATCAATATTTTTACGAGTTATATCAATATATCACCCGAAGAGACATATCTACACCGAGGGATCCTCCTAAACCAGTGGTTAAGTATCGCACTCGTGATGAATCGATAATAGACGGATCGAAACAATTTTAATCATTAATAAAAATCTTCCGCCCCTCTCATTAACATAATAAACAACGAAAACTGCGAAAGTGTACCTGCTTTAACAGGAAACTACCAGATACGTACCAGACGCTTATTGATATAATAAAATAATAATAATAATAATAATAATATAATAATAATAATAATAATAATAATAATAATAATAACAACAACAACGACAAAAATAATAATACTTATGATTATTATTATTAATTATTATTATTGTCATTATTATTATTATTATTAATATTATTACCATTATAGACATATATATATATATATATGTATGTATGTATGTATGTACGTATATATATATATATATATATATATATATATATATATATATATATATATATATATATATATATATAAATAAATGGAGTTAAACGCAGAGAAGATTACCTTGTTTTAAACCATTTTATTCCTTTGGAATAATATCAATCATATCTTCGAAACATGTGTTCAAAGATTAACAATTTGAATAACACCTGCGTTTAACTCCATATATTTTTTAAAATATATTATGCAAAATATTTCACGTAAACTCGGATTTTCTACCTTTAAAAGCAAAGTCTTAAGCACTTCTTACTTGTGCGATCATTTGCTACCCTGGTAACTATGTATCTATGTTTCCGTGTTAATTGTAAACAAGGGGAACATGCACACATCTATTTAAATATATATATATATATATGTATATATATATATATATATATATCCAAATAAGCAACAGGGATATCCAAGGAAGTGTAGTACAATCGTTTCATGCTAATTCGTTTTATTATACAATGTAAGTATTACATCGGTTTTAAAATGTAGAGCAACCTTCAGCCACATATAGAATTTTTTTACTTAAATGGACAATGCACATTTTTATACTTATTTCATTTACCAACAATACAGAGAGGTTAGATATATAGACAGAGAGGTTAATTTCAGCATTAAGAACATGGTAGTAGAAGGTCGTTCTCCATCTGTAGATTTTTTTATCACTGATTTAACATTGTTATTTAGATTTATCCCCCAAATGCACGAAGCCATGTCTTCCCTCTTCTGCATGGTATTCAGATGATTTACTTGGATATGGCCTTTGAAATCTGAATATCACTCTTCGGCCTGTACTCATGTGGTTGACATATCTTTATTTCTTTATTGCCCACAGGTGGGCGAAACATAGAGGGGACAAAGAAGGACAGATCGTGCAATGATGTCTTTTCACGATCCCCTTTCCACTGAGTTTCTATGCCGTTCTGAAAAAGCGGTTCACATTCCACTTCTTAACAAGCATTTCCAGTATATCCAAACGAAATGCGGTGCCGTTGTCAATTCGTCCATAGGTTTCCGATACAGGAATATCTCGCTCAGGGTACGTACAATCTCGTCTGCAGTGCCCGTCTTCATTGCCATCCATATAGCTATCCGAATCAGTCTGCAGTCGACCATCAATACTTCCCCTACCGGTAGTGTGTCATATCTACCTCCAATCGTCTCATCTAGTGCTCTACCTAGATGTTTCCCTGTTTGTCCGCACCCGGAGCAGGGTCGACGGATTGACACTATCCCGACCACCTTATGAATGCTCTGTCAGGTAACGTCGGAGTCAACTCTCCTGACAAGATACAAGGTTCTGGCCGCGCCCATATAAAGCATGGCATGCAGTTTCCTTTGTCCCGAGTGACTCAGATGACACTCTGCAGCTTTCCCCGGTTTCGAATTTTCCACTTCCTCCAACTAGGCCTTTTTCACCCTGGTTAGAATGTTTACCGTATTCCTTTCTGAACGCGCTAACACCACGCTCAGCTTCAAAGCAAATTTAGCAATTAGCTCTCTTTGAACCTCTAGGCAGCGCTTTGCTAGCATCTCTGCAGTCCCTTTGGTTGGAGCCCTCTTTTCATCGGTGATCGATGATCCTAACCAGCCAGGTACGGTAACCGAATCGGTTCATGTTTCGATGGAGTGCAGCACTCATTTGAGGGCAAATTAACTCACTTCGGCGCTTCATTCAAATCAGCCACGTTGATGTGATTGTAATGACCTGCATTTCGAAGCTAGGTTGCTTCCTCCCCTTCGACACCTCCTATTTCCAGTAGATACTACAGTCTCTACTGCAGTAGATACTACAGTCTCGTCTACAAAGATGTCGTTCTGTAAAGGAATTGGTGGCCTTTCTTATCTTATCCACCATTCAAAGAATAGATTTGAGCTCTGACGCCATGAACTATTGTGTGGAAATTAGCCGGAAACTCATCCTAGTCGAACAGTATGTGTGGCTCTTGTATAGCGCCAGCTCATACCGCTACAGTTACCGTCATATAGAGCTGCAAAGATGCGGACTTCAAGTGCACAATCGTCGCCGCCCTCGTCATCTGTCTACATTCACGACGCGTCTCACCGCAGACGTTAGTCACCTCACCGCTCATGTGGAATAATACATGGCCATTCATCTCTCGAAAGTTCAGTACAGGCCTGAATTTCCACTTTGTTGGCTGTATCACTGCCGTTAATGGTAGCACTCCACTCCTCACTTCCTCTTTCCACTGGAAAAGAACACCTTCCTTAATCCAGCTGTCTACCTCTCACTCAAACTCACTCCTAGCATGTAGTTTCACGGTATACTGGTAGCAGCTCAGCATGTTCTTCAGCAACAATAAATGAGACCACATTTCTGCGACACTGACACTTCCAAGGCGGTTGATCACGCTTTTTCCCATCACCACGTCAACTGCGTCTACTACATAGTCGATCACAATTGCCTGCAATCTGTGTTGTGCCCGCACCGCTATCTCAACTTCACTGCTACCCTCGACCGCCAGAACACTGGTTGACCCCTTCCATTTTTTGTCAGACTCGGGCACACGAGAAACTTCGTACAACCCGTATCCAAGAGGGCATTGAACAGCTTTCCCCAAATAAGACTCTAACTACGGGTAGCGACAGCACTAGCACTTCTACTTTCTCGCAGTCGGAATTTGAGCGGTAGCAACGTCTCATAGCTTTCCCCTGCCTGCAGTTTCGAGCGATATGCCCAGTCTGCCCGCACCGGCAGCAAACCGCTCTGGGCTTTGTCTCCGCGCAATTCCCTGCCATGTGCGGTCCCTGACAATTGAAACACCGGCACATGAACAGTCGCTGTCGCTCACGACAACTTTGTCTTTGTTCTTTATTGGCCGTAGCTCTACATCGCGGGATTTTGCAACCGTCATTGCCACTACTCTCCGACCGATGTTTCGCGTCGACACGCGGGCTTCAGTGACAAGCTCGCTCATTGCCATTTTCTTGTGGCCTAGAAGGTGTTACAGTCGTAACGCTATGTCGTCGGGAAAGCCATTTACAAAGTTTAGATGTGCCGCCTTCTCTAGAACTTCTCCGGTAAACGGGATAGCATGACCAGTCTTCGAGCCTCAGTGCCCTGTCCACTGGCCTGACCAAGGTTTAGCGCCAACGCACGTCCCTCCAGGTACCTGCTGCATCATCAATGACTTGTAGCCTGGCCCCTACCTTGATATTACGGATTCAGGCAATTGCAACTTTTTCGTCACAGATAGGACTCAGGGCATTGTTGCCGATTCTTATCATAGCTGCCAGTTTGTGGAAGGGGTACAACAACGATAGGAAAATATATTTATATCTGAGCCGAAACTGCGTGTAATATGTTGGAACTGTAATGCGGGGAATAAAATACGTTTCACCTACTTCTCGTTGTTGGCTGTCCAGCAGTATTAAGTTAAGACGTAACAGCTGCTACAACCAAAGCCCGTTAGCTCACTCCACTTGTATCTGTTCACCACGAAGTGTTCCTTCCAGTTCATGTGGGTCCCCTTGGCCGTTGACGTCACAACCCTTTCATTCTGGTTCATCTCATCCCAACAATTGCTTTACAATTATATGGCGGCGAGCTGATAGAATCCTTTGCCAGCTGGGTAAAAAGCTGAGCAACATTTTGTTCATCTTTACACTCGACTCAACCTTTCATCATATCGGGGTTGATAAAGGCGTACCAGTCGAGCACTAGTTTTGAAATAATCAACTAATCCCCGGCGACGAAATTACTCTTCTTGCACCAAAAGTTAATACAATATTACTTCACGAGTTTAGTGTTTGTTAAATGAATACACATTTTGTGTAATAGTTGATATACAGCTATTGTACAACTTTCTTGATAGACATGCCATTAGTAGAGTTGTAGTTACAAATACACAAACAGGGGTTAGACAAAATAATGGAAACACATTAAAATTTTAAACAAATTTATTTTAGCATAGGATAGGACCGTCTTTGGCAGTGATTACAGCTTGAATTCCACAAAGTTTGAGTTGTTTTCAAAGGAATTTTTGTCAATTCTTCAGCTAAAAAGAGTCTCCAGTTCTTGTAGTGATGATATTGGAGAATATCGACTCCTTACTTCTTTTTCTAAAATGCACCCTAAACGTTCAATAATATTGAGATCTGGTGACTGTAGTGGCTAGATAAGGGGTTCAGCTTAATTAGAATGTTCCTCGTGCCAATCGGTAACAACTCTAGCTGTGTGAATTGGTGCATTATCATTCTAAACGAATGTGTTTCCCTCCGGAAAGAGTTTCGAAACCATAGGATGAATTAGATCAGATAAAATGCTTAAATAATCTTGATTATTAATCCTGCCATGAAGAGAAGCACTTGGGCCCAGGAATTTCCAAGATATAGCCACCCCCAGATCGTCACAGACATGTTAAAAGAACGTGATGAATGTGTATATGATGAAGGGAAGGTTCTCAATTTTGTAAAAAAAACCGTCATTAGATTTAACGTCAAAGAAAGTTTATAGGAAGAGAGATATAGAGCGATAGTTAAATTAGAATAAAACTTAAAGTCATGGAAGTAGATATATTTAGTAAGAAGACAGTCAAAGGTAGAATTTTATAGAATGGAAGAAATCACTTCCATGAGAGCGGAGTTTAAGGTCAATCTTTGCTAAGCGGCTTCACTCTGCCTAATTTAGCTTCGTTACTATGGCAACAGTTCGGATAATTAATGATTGTATCGTGGAGATATATAAGTAAATTGCCATTGATATTTTCTATGCCTCTACATTCATGCTAACATATTACAAACATATAGACTTCTAGATGACGGTTTTCATTTATTTCGCCCACATTTCACTTTTAACATATGGATTCATGTTCGAACCTTTTTCACAATTGAATGCTTCGGCAAAATCCTTCGAATTCATTAATGGAACTTGAACCCTGTAATAAATCGTGAATGTAAAATATCAATTTATATAGAGTATAGAAAAGAAAAATATTTGCGTTCACCCAATTAAAAAAATTGCGTTCACATTATATCGTTATAGGATGGTAATCATTCAAATTAGGCATTTATTAAGTAATCACAAGAACGCATATGCGGAATGCTCAAATAAAAAAATATCTATGTCAGATACATATGTAACTATATATTTCTGAAATAGGAATCTGAAATCGTGTTTATATATATATATATATATATATATATATATATATATATATATTATATTATATTAAATTAGAGACAAAACCACTATTATGCAAATCAAACAAAGAAAGACTTAAGCCAATACGTAAATTAATTTATATTATTTAGAAATTTAACAATTATTAATATCCACTACGATCGTTTCATGTCTTCTTTCATCACATCTTTGAGTAGTAGACATATATATATCTGAAATCGTGTTATATATATATATATATATATATATATGTTTGGTTGAAGTTTTGTTGTTGTAGCAGGTTGACATAGACACTCATGCAGCACTCCCAAACATTGAAGGTGTGAAAACTACAAGAAAAAGAGATCATCGGAACGAAACTGGACCACGTTTGTTATTGAGTAGATTGAGGCAGTTTAAAACGAAGCCCTACTCCTGAAAGAAAAAGAGTGTGAATGGATGCAAGAAGTATATACCCTGGCAGGAAAAAATATAGGAGGATTTGTTTTGGGGTTTTAAAGCACACTTTAATTTGAAAAACATATTGTTGTGTTTAAATATATTTATTACTATACATACCAAACTAGGTTCAAAATTTTCTTTTTTCTTTATTAATGGTACAATTATGTATGGACATTTTAAAACAGTTTAAAATTACGAAGTAGAAATGGGACAAACATTTTTAAGCGATCAAATAAGTTTCATTGGGGTAAATAATTTCAAGGTTAATATTCGGAGAATATTATTACAAATGTACATTATTGATATTTAGAATACGTAGATATGAGAGAAGAAAAAAAACAAAACGAGTAATTTGTTGTGTTTTTTAAAATTTCTGTCATCATGCGTCTAGTTGTTTTGTCATCGCGTACTGATCGCGTACTGTGATGTGGTCTGGCGTGGTGTGGTATGTTGCTAGTGTGGTAGTATGTGGTGTAACAGGATGTGGTGTAGTGGCGTGTGTAGTGGTGGTGTTGGGGAGTGGGGGAGGCGAAGGTGGGGAAGCAATCGTGGGGGTTGATGGTAGAGGTAGGGTGCGGTATGTAGAAGTGGAATATGTGGGATGGGGTGGGGATGGGATGCGATGTATAGGGATGGTGGGGTTGGAATATGTAGGGTGGGATAACGATGGAGGCGTGACAATGAAAGGAGAGGGTGAAAGGTAGAACGTGGGTAGGAGTGAAGAGAGGAAGTAGGTGACAGAGCAAGAGAGGAGAGGAGAGGTGGTTGGGAGTGAAGGGAGGAAGTAGGAAGGCAGGAGAGAGGAGAGGAGTGAGTTTAGATGAAGAGGGGAGGAGATTTGGAGGAAAGGAGTGAAGAGAGAAGATTAATTCCTTTTCACGGCGAAGACGGAGTGCGGATGGCCCCTGTGCGAGGACAATCTAACCATGGACAAGTGTTGTAAAGAATGTCCGGTAGAGCGAACATGGCACGACACTCGAGTGTTGTTGCCGAGTTTGAAGTCTCGGAGGCGTTCCGCGAATACGTGAGCTAAGCGGCGTCCCGTTTATCCGACGTTCTGAGAGAGAGCAGGAGATGCAGTAGATAACGTATCTAGAAGTGCAGGAGAAGGAGTCAGTGATATGATATTGTTGATGATGGGTGCCTTTGAGGATGGTGGTGCTGGAGAGGTAAGGCCAGATGTGGCAACGTGGGCGGAAGCAGGAGAAGTGGAGGGTAGGATGGAAAGATTTGACAAAATAGAGGAAGGAGTCTAGTTGTTGGCGGGAGAGTGACGTCGCATCAATACAGTCGTCAATATAACGACCGTATATTTCGGGACTTGGACCAGTAAAACTTGAGAATAATTGGGCCTCCACGTAGCTATCGAACAGGTTCGCATAGTTGGAGCCCATTCTCGACCCCATGGCCACTCCCAAGTAATGCTGCTAAGAATCACCAGCGAACGAAAATAAGATAAGGGAGAGAAGTTCGGCCAGACGAAGAAATGTGGATGTGTCAGGTAGGGGGTTGTGTTGAAGGTCAAGGTAGTGTTGGAGTGCACGAAGCACCTGGTGGTGAGGGACAACCGTACATAGGCTCTTGATGTCAATAGTGAAGAAATGATTAGAGGGGCTAGAGTGAAGGAGAAAAAGTTGGACAGACGAAGAGCATGGTTGGTGTCAAGAATGTGAGAGGGGAAGGAAGCAACTAGGAGCCAAGGACGCAGTCAAGGTATCTGGAGATGAATTCGGTAGAGCAACTGCAGCCAGGCATGAAGAGGCGGCCAGGTTTGTTAGGTTTGTGGATTTAGGGGAGTAAGTAAATTGTGAGGGTGGGAGGTGTGTGGACAATGAGATTGGAAGCGGGGGAAGGCGGGGGAGACAGGAGGAGGAGATGAAATCATGGATAGTGGAGGACACTGTTGGTAGCTGGACTTGGGGTTGGAGCGCAGAGGGCAGTAGAAGGTCGGCGGCCCAGGACAGTGAAGCAGTCCTCCGCATTAGATTCAGGTGGAATGTCGCGGAATAGTGCCCACAACCTAACAAGGCACACAAAGCTGCGGATATCGCCACGGGTCCGAAATTCGTTGCTGGCTGGAGTGATTGGTATGAAGCGCGGGCCCCTACTGAAGATGGAAAGCTGCCCCACAGAGTGGGGAAGATCTGGAGGAATGGTAACAAGCGACGGAACTGGAGTAGAGATGGGTGTGATTGAAGTGGGAGAGGTGGATTAGTGGAAGGCTGTGAGGAAGAGGATCAGAGGTATGTGTGTGGAGATTAGAGTGACAGGAGCTTTGGCTAGTGTGGGAGGGAAGCGTAACAGGGAGTGGGGGTAGGGGAGGATTTGGGTTGGTGGCATCGGGTGTGGTGGAACGGAGGAGTACGTGGAGTTTACCTTGTTTGGTGTGAGTGAGAAATTCATAAAATATATGATTTAAATGGATTATGTAACGTAAAGGGGAATTTACATGGGGAGCGACTGAGAGGAGAAGAAGATGGAAAAAGCAAGAGGGAGAATGCTGTCGATGGTGTTTATTTTGGAGGGATTCGAACGAATTATGGCTCGCAAAGGCGGGGGAAAGTAGTACGGAATATGGATAGGATGTTTGGAGCTGAGATGAGAGTGGAGTGGAAATGGAGGCGGAAACCTTTAAGGATGAGGCGATATATGCAATATTAAAATATTTTAAATACAAATCATTTACCTTGCCTCCATCGGAGAGTGTACAGCATTCTCGAACAAATATTTTTCCTTAGGGCTTACATTAGAACACCAAGACTGCAGGAATTAAATAAATTGTGACAACCCAAAAATATATGACCAAGTGAGATACAGAGAAATACTTTATCTAAGCTACACACTAGAGTTTAACACCTTAGTTCGGAAAACACTATCATTGCATTTCGATGATGCAATTAAGAAAATATTGAACTTTATGATTAATCCCAAATAATATAACTCTCATACACGCATACTCTATACACACACACACACACACACACACACACACACACACACAGACAGACACATATATATATATATATATATAGGTATATATAATATATGTGAGTGTGTGTGTGTATGTATATATACATCCTATCTGACTTAGTATGTAGACATGTAGACCTTAAAACATTTTTGTGCATTTATAGAGAATACCGAACTCTCTTACACAGGATCTTGTATTTAGGAATTCCCAATAAGTTATGAATACCCAAATTGTGAAGTCAGTTATGTAATAACATGAAATTAGTTACCCGGTAGTAAGATTTCAAATAAAGTAGCTCCGAAAAGGCTTTAATACGTTCCCAGAGTATATAGAGGAGAGGAGGAAATATCAATAATATTATACTGAAATCGTGAAGCATGTTACGTCATAATACGCTAATCAGATATGACATAATAACAATTCAAAGTAAATAACCCTGAAAAGGTCTTTTGTGTGTTCCCAGAGAATATTACCCTCAGCAGCGCTAGTATTGTTATATTCGTGAATAAGTCACTAACCGAAAGAAGTGGATCTATTGTTTAGGAAAGTACTGTTTACTTGTTTATAGGGGATAAATTGCGAAACTATCGCTAACAGTCCCAAAACTAATAAGCTTACTCAATTTGATTTATCCCAAATGATATAGGAAAATACATGGCTTTTTCTCCCGTGTCTGTTAAAAGCGGGGTGATAGGGTTATATCCTTTTGCTATTGACTTGAATTATTATATATAAATATAAGGATCCTTTCCCGGGACCGTATTACCGATATTTTCAACAATCTGAGTATGCCATGAGATTTCCTGTCTTGAGTTCTACTGACGAGTCAACTTTCATCCAAATCGATGAAACGGCGTAGGAGAAGTTTGCAAACAACTATCAACTCCACAAACACATCCGCAGAGAGCAGTTCCCACATATGTAGTAGATGTATATATTTATATATATACACACATATATATATATATACATATATACATATATGTATATGTATGTATATATATATATATATATATATATATATATATATATATATATATATATATATATATATATATATATATGTATATATAATATATATAAAGAACCAATTGTGGCATTAAATGGACAATCCTTCCCAAAATAAAACTCTAAATTAACGGGTCAAACTATGCTCAATATGTTGACTTGAAAAACTATAGATCTCAAAAAATCACAGGATCCTCAACGACTACGTAAATTCCAGGAGCGATGAATATTTATTTGTATTTCTCTCTTTCGTTTGGATTATCTAGACAGCTCAGGTTACGTACTTTGCCTGTCAATTGGAATTTCTTATTTGCTGTTTTGAATGTTCACAATCTAAACCTAAATGTCATGTCAACATCTCTAAAACATCTTTCATCGTTTATATTTTGTTTTCAAATATGTAAATAAGTACCTCAAAAGTGTTTTAGGTTTCCGAATTATATTTTCAAATCTAAAACCTGATTGGCTGTTTAATTCGTTCTACGAATGTCTCAGATTTTTGAAAAGACATAACATTCTTGAAGACTAAATCATGTTTTCAATTGCCGAGAACGGTATGGATTCTTTTCTAGAGAAGAATATCAATTGTTGTTTACTATATATCATAATATACTAGTTGATGCTACACCAACATTTACCTTGCTCTTATAAAAAATTTTGCAGCGAGATTATTATACTTATAGGTAGTGTCTGAAAGCATTAAATCAATTATTGACTTACCTGAGCAAACGACATGAAAAATAGCTGTAAATCTGTCATTTTTAGTATAGGTAGTGTCTTCTTAGCATCAGGATGGTCTGATTTCCATAGCAAATAAGCCTGGTATAAATTGGAATTATATCTTTTATTCAATGATAAGAGCTATTTAAACAACTGAATTTAATTAATCTAAATATATATCCATTTGTCTTCGGTTATTCATGTTTCCACGTGGAATTTTATAATTCAATATGCATATAATCACATAAGTAAATGCCATATAGTGAAGATATTGTAACCATCTTTTCCTTCAAAAATTATTTGGTATAATTTTAATACCAAAAGTGCCTCAAAAATTAACAGAATATAATTCAGCATTCGATAGTACCTTACAGTTGTAGAAGGCTTTACTAGTCCCTAAGCAACATAAGTATCATGAAGATGCTGATAGTAACACTAATTTAAGGAATTACAATTAAGCTATGCGAAACAGCATGAGGTGATCAGAACTACTATTAAGCAAGAGATAATAAATCAAGCAACATTTTATGCTATACGGATTGGTGCATAATTACAAGAAGACTGAAGCGAAATGTTAGACTTTGAACTTTATATATCTTTAAGATATGCATGTTCGTCTTTTATAAATACAGATGGATTTAGATTAATCCGGCATGCAAGCGCATAAGATTAACTATTCTAAATTTTTCTGACACTGCAATATGGTTTCTGGATATCACACATGTTAAAGATGCATTCTGTTTATGATAGGAAAAATTTCATACAAAAGAAGGCAAATGTACCTGAGCAAAATGCCATATTTATAGATATGTATTTAGGAAACTGTATAGTATAGACTATTAAAATTATAGATTGTAAAACAAAACAACGTTGAAGAGTTGGACATTTTAAAATCATATATATTCAAACTCCATGAAAATAAATTAAACATTACACAGTTACTCTGCGGTTTACATTTGAAACTCATTTTATAAAGAAAAATACATGTCGAAAACACCAGTGTATAGAAGAAATATATATCATCATCAAAAAGAAAGAATATTTCAAGCCATACGGTGGTTACGACTTATATTCTATTTTATGAGTAAAAGAAACACCTAAATCACAAAATCTGCACAACACAGTTATAAATAAGAGAAAATCTGTTTTAGATGTTTGCATATGAAATTTAAGCTTCAAATTATATAACATCCTTATACTAGTTTAGAGATTTTTTTCAAACGGATTAATTTGCAATTGAAATTGAGAAAACCGAACAAAAGACCCACAAACCCAACAAAACATTTTCGATGTTGAAAGAATGAGTAACTGTGAGAAGAGAGCATGATATAAATTCCATAAATCAACTCCCTTAATACTAGAAAACACATTACGCGAGACACGCATATGTAAAACACAGTTTTACATGTGTGTATTTATGTATGTATGCATGTATATCTCATCTATTTTTTTAATTATTATAAATCTTCCACTGAGGAGGGAGCCGGTTTCCAACATAGATACAAGGCACCATCTTTGGGATGTAGTTAACAGATAAATTCACATTTGGAACTTCAGAAAACTCTTGCATATTTTTACCGATCGATTCACCGGTTGGACCTGGAATGTACGAATCAGCCAGTCAATTTCTCTTTTTGAAAATTCCAGTTTACCAAGATTCTCCTGTAAGCATTTATTGACAAAACTTGGTGCTCTACTTATTATTAGTAGGAATAAGAATTTATAGACTTGAAATAGAAGCTGGAGGTTTCAAATCAGGTGTCCATATACATCCTCTTTTTCTTTGATTTTCAAAAAAACATTTATATCTAAAAGGACAGCTAACCGCTATGATGGTATACTCCTTTGCCCCTCTTTAACATTTATGGCACCTTGATAGGTCTAACGTAATCTATAATTGCATCAACCTCAACACGCTATTTCAAAGAGCGTCAACGTTTAGTCATTACTTCGTATACACATTCAGAAATATATAAGGGAAATAATCACTAGTTAGCGCATAGAAACATGCACTGAAGTAACGTATGCATATCCTCATCCACATATCTGTTTGTATGAATGCGCGTGCGTGCGCTAGGTTAAGATATAAAATGAATACGAAATAAATCCTCCAATTATACTTCAACAAGATACATACCTCATACGCTATCTTTAAAGCACCAATATCAGCAATATTTTCTTCAGCTGTTCTTTCTCCATTAACCTGAATATTTTAAAGGAATATTTATGATGATTACAGGAATGCTATTCTTTACTTATTTACGAGACACTCCCGACATACCCGCCTCTCCCATTCTCACCGCGGTTCTTACGGACAATCCCACATTAATAGCTGTATTCAATTCCTCTTCCCTGAAAACTTGCTCCCAAATCTTCTACCTTACCATGCTTCTATTTTCCATACTTCTTCCTTGCATCAGCTTCAAAGGAACATTATGTATATCAAGCTCGCTGATATTGGAGGAAGTGCAAATACCATGTGTATTAGTTCCTCAAACAGTAACAAAATAACATATTTCAGGTGTCCAGTACTCTGTTGCCACACATATATTTTATACTTTAAACATTTGTGAGGTGCTTTATAAAAATGATATTGTGCGACACATTTCAAACATTTCACATTATACTATTGTCTGTGAGAAACGAACGTGAAACCTCTTGGAAAAACCATTTGAGCGAGTCAATCTTTACAATTAATTCAGCAAACATGGTGATTATATTCACATAGACTAGGACAAGATAAGGTACTTAAAATATTTCAGAAAAATATTTTCTACATTCGCTGGAAAGCATTTAAGCTCTGTGTTGCATACCAGATACTGTACGAAGCCATCACGACACATTTACTAAAAGAAACAACTGATGCGTATACAAATCTTCGTTATACATCTTCGTGTATATGGATATACCGTTGTATTAATTTTCAATCACTCATATTTTCTACAGGAATGTAGTTAACATTGTTCCTAATGTTTTTGTCTTTATACAGTTAATGATGGATTTCTTGTTGAATTCCATTGTTGTTATAGCAGTCGCTGTTATTGAATTATGGAATGCAAAACTGTGAAGAGTATACATCTTTGTTACGCATGAACCATCATAACGGTCTGTTAAACACTATCACTGTTCTATCTTATGCATCCTAGACTCAGTATATTGTCAAAGTATTGGTTAATATTGACATTTGATAATCAAAGTATATCGGAGTATTTCCCACCTTGTCATACACGTGTATGAGATTTCTCACCTATGAATATGGCTTGTACAGATACCTTTAAAATACTACATTTCTACAAATACCTTTGCTGTTTGTCCATCCGCAAATACAAATGTGCCATGTGGATGTTTCATGTGTATAAAATACTTTTACACATTGTATATCATATATTTGCAAATGCTGGATTTGAATTAGGGGAGTGTTTTCATCATAAGCAAAGGAAAGAAAAGTCGGAAAGAAATATTCCTTTCTTATATATTTAACGAGAATATGTGAGCATTTTTATAAAGTTTTCTGAACATACTCTGATGCTGACAAAGAAAACAAATTACCGATCGTAATACTCCTAAATAGACTCAACTGGGAAGACTGGGAAGACGCATATTCCATTTAAAAGGACTTCATATTCACTTACAATATATTGTCAAAACATATAACGGATGGAAGTCATAGTTGTGTCGCTCATGATCTGAACGAATGTATTTGATTCGAACTCTCGTGTTGCTGCTAACACTGTTTTCGTAACATGAAGGAAGATAGAGCAGAAGATGATGACAAAGAAGACAAGGCCGGATTAGTAAGCGTAAATATTTACTGACCAAAAGCTTGTTTGATATTGATAAAAATACAACATATAATTGGCGTACTTACAGTGAAATTCATACTTTCAATTCTATAGCCGGAATATATTTTAACGACAGCTTCTTTCAGATCATCATAGTTTTCGTAAGATTTATCAGACAACCATTTCTTGTTAAAATAGGAGCTTTCAACTGAAAAAAGTAATAATTTCAAACATAGATAAAATAATTCATCAAGTAATCAAAACAGTGCCGATCTCAGGCAATATTTAATCAATTTCGACAGTATTCTGTACTGATTTCGAATTTTCGGAAGAAAAGTTCGTTGCCACAACTAAGGTTACAATTTAACTAAGGATAACATTTAGCTAATCAATTACTCTGGGCGCACATCATTATCTATAAGATCACTGAAGCTGCTTTAAAAATTATCATACCACGGAAGTCACTACGTATTTACCGAAGTCAAACATTTTAGTTTATAATGCCATTGCGAGGATTCCTAAAACAGAGATTCTGATACATTACAAATCTTGTTTAGATATACAGAAAGCTATGGTCATGTGTCGCCGCCAAATGATGACTGTTAAATATCACTGAAGCCTTTCTGGATTTAAATATCACTAAGCTTATATGGATTTAAATATCACTGAAGCCTTTCTGGATTTCAATATCACTAAAGCCTTTCTGTATTTAAATATCACTGAAGCCTTTCTGGATTTAACATCGTAATGCAATGCATCAGACACATTTGTTATTGCATCTTAAATGGAAACGCATTAAGGAAAAGCAAACAATTTTAGTTATTTAATATTTGTCCGTTGTCTCTTCCTGTTTTTGTAAGAAACATCTTTGCTATTGATGTTTAATTAATCAATTATAATATATTAGTACACTTCAAATAGAATGCTAGTGCATATTATGCCATCTGTTTAAATGTATTCCTAACAAAAGAAGAAGCGTTTAATTAAATCAGTATATATTTAGAAAAGTTTAAGTCGGACAGGTGGTGAAAATATTGCCCGTCTTATTTTAAGACATATGAAGGAAACTAATAATCACTTGAGGATTTGCATATCATATGAAGGCATGGAGAAGGCCCTGTTGAGATCCAATCACACTGAGGAAGTGGAATGTGCTCGGCTACGTGCTACACATGCAAAGGACGGAAGTAGTCAAAATATTTGACTGGATACAATACTGAAGACGGTTTTATAAATCAGTAAATCCATTTAGTTAAAGACTATACATTGCATAATGCACGCTCAAGTTCAAGCGAAGCCTCAGACAACAGACTTCATTATATAAGTCCCAATATTTCAACTAATTTCTGTTTGTTCCTTATTATTAATGGGTTTTATTAAAGCACAGGAATAAAATTAACAATTAGCACGTCTGCACGTGCTGTAGCATATGTTTGTTAACAATTTGTTATTGCAGAGACGGTTCCCATTTACATTTATTACTCAATGAACTATAAAGGAGATATCGATAATTAAAAATACAATAGCTTCTTTGTTAATTATAGTGCGTATCCCGTAGTAGGGTTAAGCAAAGGTTCAGAGATGGGCTGACTTATAGTATAGCATGTAAGATACGAGTATTTCAGTGGAAGCAAAACAACTTTTGTTCGGTTGTTTAAAACTTTAAATATAAATATATATTTATATATATATATATCACGTGATCACGTGACCGACCAGACCATCAGATGTTGCTACACATCGCTGGTCACAATGCGCTCCGCATTGTTTTAGCCTTCAATGATGCCACCCCGCTGGCTAAGCGAGCAGGCCAACAGAAGAAAGAGTGAGAGAAAGTTGTGCTGAAAGAGTACAGCAGGGATCACCCTCCCCTGCCGGGGCCGCGTGGAGCTTTAGGTGTTTTCGCTCACTAAACACAATATCCGGTCTGAGAATCGATACTGCGATGATACAACCGCGATTTTGCTGCCCTAACCACTGGGCTATTGCGCCTCCACACACACACACACACATATATATATATATACATATATATATATATATATATATATATATATATATATATATATATATATATATATATATATATATATATATATATATATATATATATATATATATATATATATATATATATATATATATATATATATATAGTGGCACTCCATCGGTTACGGACGACAAGGTTCCAGTAGATCCGATCACTTGGAACAGTCTGGTCGTGAAATTAACGTGCAAGTGGCTGAGCACTCCACAGACAGTTGTACACTTAACGTAGTTTTCAGGGAGATTCAGCGTGACACAAAGTGTGAGAAGGCTGACCCTTTGAAATACAGATACAGCAGAAACAGGAAGAAAGTGTGAGAGAAAGTTGTAATGAAATAATACAGAGGGTTCACCGCCACACCTGCCGGAATATCGTGGAGCTTCAGGTGTTTTCAACGTCCGGGCTGAGAATCGAAACTGCGAGTCAGCTGCCATAACCACCGGGCCATTGTGCCCCCACATTAGAGAGATAGATAGATAGATAGATAGAGAGAGAGAGAGAGAGAGAGAGAAATGTTTGTATATTAATCAAGGACTTTCAGTTGGAGCTGCTATGCACCGGTTTTGTAATTAACGAAACTCTACGTCCCAGTTCAAGCCAAGCAGAATATATTTGACTTCAACTAAGTTCTGTCTGATCCGTTATGTATTATAATAAATGACACTATGAAAAAAAATGTTGAAAATAATTCACTAATGAATATAATACTCACAGTCAGCTTCAAAAGCATGAAGTATTTCATGACCAATTAACGTTCCCAGTCCTGCAAAATTCAGAGCCCTGCAAATGAAGTAATATATATGTGTATATATATATATATATATATATATATATATATATATATATATATATATATATATTTATATGTACATCTATGTATGTATGTGGGTATGTATGTATGTATGTGAAGAATTAAAAAATGGAGATATCGAGGTTAGAAAGAGATTATATTCACCTAAAAATTGATCATCCCATACAGCTGCTTAAATAAATATTAAAATCATAATTCTAAGCGTAATCTCTTCAGAGGGAGATAAAATATCTTCTTAGATATTTTATGTGTTAGGTTTGTGAATCATCACGGCAGACTGAATCAAACTATTATTAGTTTGATTTAAAGTGATCTTATCTCTTTTATCATTAGGAGTCCCTTGTTTATATATATTGGGTTACTTGTTATGTATTTATTTTTAAGTATATAACTATTTATCATGGGACTATAAAGTTTACCATATTTTTTTTTGTTTTTGGTGGTAATTAATTATGCTATCGTTATTAATGATGTCAGGTTGGCAGTATTCTATTTTATTTCTATATCCAGTGTTTGCTAAGGCTATATTGCATACTCTATTTACTCTTTTATTTGTTTCAGTCATTTGACTGTGGCCATGCTGGAGCACCGCCTTTAGTCGAGCAAATCGACTCCAGGACTTATTCTTTGTAAGCCTAGTACTTATTCTATCGGTATCTTTTGCCGAACCGCTAAGTTACGGGGACGTAAACACCCCAACATCTGTTGTCAAGCGATGTTGGGGGACAAACACAGACACACAAACATATACACACACATACATATATACGACGGGCTTCTTTCAGTTTCCGTCTACCAAATCCACTCACAAGGCATTGGTCGGCCCGAGGCTATAATAGAAAACACTTGCCCAAGGAGCCACTCATTGGATGACATATATGTAACCCTTTTACTAGAATTAGAGACTAACGCATTTAAACTGATCTAGGATGATTAATTTGGAAGTTGATATAGCTTAGATTCGAATTAGATTTTGTGTAAGGTTCATGTTATCCAGTTGATAAATTAAAGATAATATCAAAAACATTATTTGAATTATTATCCCTCTCAACATTTATGGAAAGACGATTCTTTCTGAAAAACTTGAAGAATCTTTGTTGACAAAGTTCTATCCTCATTGAATGCATTACACCTCTATATAGTACGTACATAAATATATACCATTCTAATTAATACGTTACCATTTAACTAATTATGTATCTATGAGCAATAATATTTGTGAATATATATATATACCATTCTAATCAATAAATTACTAAATATCTGTTTCATTATTCACTTAAACTAACATTTACGACCAATTGTTTATATGAGTGAGCTCTCATTTGCTTGTATTTATGTTCTCATATATATCTACATATAAATTTTTAAACAAATTCATACGAATAAAAATTTGCACTATTCCCTCCCCTCTTACATTACACTAGTTTAAAATTGCTAACAAAATATGAACCTATTATACAAACGAGAAAAATCTCAATAAACCGTTAGAGCTATTCAACTTCATTCGAAAAGCAATCTGGTTTGAAACATATTTAAAATTCCACTAACCAATCGAATTAACTGATCTAAAGGATCTATATAGCATTTTTATTATAGGTGATAAATGATTAATAGTGTAAGCATATCTAAGTGTGCGCTTGTGTATATATTTATGCGTATATGTCTTTATCTATATGTGTATACACATATATACGTGTGTATGTGTATATGTATATACGTATATAAGTGTATGTGTGCGTATATATATATATGTATGTATGTATAATTTACGCGCATTTTTATGTATATGGATGTACATGTGAATATGCGCATTTACGTGTGTGAGAGTGTGTGGACGTAGTTGTATATGAAACGTATATGTTAGCGTGAATATTGATATCTATATATATATATGTATTCACACATTATTATTTCTAGATAGCCTCAGAAAACATCGTTTCCAGCAGGTTATATGACACAATATCTACGCTCTTATAGTTTCGAACAGGGCGTCCAGTACACAAATCCAGCAAAAGAAAAAAGAAACAATATCTGTGGACTAGTTTCTAGGTTATTGCCGTGTATCAACACAGTTGCTTGGTGAAATTGCGATAAGATTCTTCAATTTTGTATATACCCTTTTATTTACATTGTAATTTGCTATTTAATCTCTATCTACTTTTCATTGCCCAAATTTTATTTACATATTATATTTTACCTACAACAAATCCGTTAACCCATCGCCCTAGACATATACCATTGCTAATCATAAACAGTATTATTCAGTCTTCGTTGATGATTACATAAACTAACAGACAAAACATCTATTTTTCTTCCTTCTGAAGAGAATAAGGTCAGAAATATGATTTTAATATTTATTTAATTCCACTAAGCTTAATTGAAACTGCTATAAGGGATAATGAATAACTCTTAACTTCAATATCTCCATTTTCCCATTTTTCATTTGCATGATTATAAACCATGGTTTATATATAAAAGTATTATTTTATAGATATTAACACCCCGCCAAACCAAAATATTAGGTATTAAACCTGCATTTCCTTGGTTGATACCATCCCTTCAAGAGGCGAACATAACCTCTATTTGAATTATGTATACACACACACAGACACACAGACACACACACACACACACAAACACACAACACACACACACACACACACACACATATATATATATATATATATATATATATATATATATATATATATATATATATATATATATATACATTATAATTTATGCGTCTCGAAACAAACCGACAGAAATTTCTAAAATATCCATTATTACCGTATTGGTCCAATTTCGGGGTTAATTCAAAGAATTTTCCCCTCTTCAGCGATAAATACGTGGGGTATAAGTGAAATACTTACTCATACCCATGGAAAAAGCAAGCACGAAGTCCCGAGCAGACCTAAGTACACCAAATATATCCAAATTAGAAAAACTTCGGCACGTCTCGAGACATGTGTGATTCGAACTAGAAACTTTCACAGAGTGAGAGAATCCGGAAGTGAACACTATTCAATTTATAACTAAAATAGGATAACATTTTTTTCGGGAAAAAAATTTTATCAATGGCCAGCATATCAAAAAATACCTTTAAAGGTTAAATTTATAAATAATTTACAAGATAAGGGCAAAAGAAAAATTCAAATGACAAATATGCCGAAAAAAAGGCAAAACTTGTCAATAACCATTATAATTCATGGGACCAATACGGTAATAACGGATTTTTTAGAAATTTCTGTCGGTTTGTTTCGAGACGCATAAATTATAATGGTTATTGACAATTTTTTGCCTTTTCTTCGGCATATTTGGCATTAGAATTATTCTTTTGCCCTTATCTTGTAAATTACTTATAAATTGAAACTTTTATATGGATTTTTTGATATGCTGCCCATTGATAACATTTTTCTCCCGAAAAAAAATTATCCTACATTAGCTATATATATATATATATATATATATCATATTAATATGCGAAGATGTATGAAAAGTCCATACAAATCTTCATATATATCCATATACACATGCACCCACCACGACAAATATATTTATAATTACACATCGATACAAATATATATCATACACAAGCACGCACACGTATACAGGCGCATATGCGGATGCACACATACGCACATTCATATACGTAAATATTCGCTCTTATACAAGGTGGTTTCAAATAGTTCTGGGGCTTGTTCTCTAGTTCTCAAAACATGACAGCACACGGTTGCGTTTGCATTGAGAGGTAGCGGTGCCATTCGTGAGGCAGTGTGCTCTGTTTGCTTCTCAAGTTGTGAAGTTTGTGTTGCTGTGTTCATGTGTATACTGACACAAAATGCAAACGTTAGATTTTGTGTCACACTTGGGAAGTCTGTTACTGAGATATTGGACATACTTCGGAAAGTTTACGGCGATGTGGCAATGGAGCGTACGTAATCTTTGGAGTAGTACGTGTGCCTCGAAAGCGGAATGACGTCCCTGGAAAATAATGAGCGAACTGGAAAACCTTTCATGAGCCTCACCCACGAAAATGTGGTATTCTACATCGAGAATTCGTCCGTCAGGGCCAGGCCGTCAATCAACTATTCTATTGTAGACTTTTGTGTACGTTTTTAAGTGAAGGTGGATGAATGCATACTTTTAGGCGCACGCACGTGGGTCTGCGGGCTCATGTGTAGGTATGGGCACGCTTACGCGAATACTATGACCTTTTATACTCCCTTACTTAGTGGTCATTCGAATAGTTCTTTTGGCTTAATAACGATCAATCACACAGTAATTTTCCTTTGTATAACGGTCATTTTTCATAGCATTTTTCCGATGGCCGGATTACTGAAGAGATGGTAGCGTGGATTTCCCCCTCGGCATCCGAAACTCGGAGTTTTACGATGGCTACCGAATAATTGTCACATATTATATTTACAGACAAACTCCTCTATTTACATAATAACGTGGTCTCTTTCTTTCTCTTGTTATCTTACTATTTTTATCAATATATATATATGTACGGATCGAACTGTTTTAATCCATACATATAACTCCCAATAAATTGGGTGAGTGCTCTTCTTTCGATTATTCACTCACTCGGATAATGGATATATATATATATATATATATATAGGTATATATATATATATTTATATTGTTTAAACCTCGCCAAGATAAATATTTAAACCACCTGATGAATGACTGTAACTCGAAAATTTAAAGAAATTAACAGCAATGAAACGATCGTAGTGATATATTAATTATATTTTTTTAATAATTTTGTTATATATTTAAATAATATAAATTAAATGTATTGGCTTAAGTTTTTCATTGTATGATTTGCCTAATAGTGGTTTTCTCTCTAATTTAATATAATATAATATTTTACTATAAAATTGGATTCAATCCTAAATCTGATTTTTCCCTGTAAGCTTGGATTTATTTCCGAATATTTATTATATATATATATATATGTGTGTGTGTGTGTGTGTGTGTGGTGTGTGTGTGTGTGTGTGTGTGTGTGTGTGTGTGTGTGTGTGTTGTGTGTGTATGTGTGTATGTGTGTATGTGTGTGTATTCGTTTTCCAAGATTGCTGATGTAAATACGTGTGTTGAAACAGATTTTGTTGTATTTCAAGATATATACATTTATATATAAATGCATAGGTGGCGCAGATGTGGAGATTTGTAATACGGAGTTTGTTGTCCATCCAATTGGTTCCATGTTCAGTTCCATAGCGTTTGAGTGTTGATATGTTTTGTTTTATTTTCCTGAAATTTTTTTGTGTGCTGATTCTTTCCTATAAATATTACTTTGCAGGAAGACTGAGTCTGGAGTTAGAATTTTATAATTTCATAACTGTGACTGGGAGATAGAATATAAATGAAGATATGTGAAAATGAACGGAATATAAGTAATGTACGTACAGAAGTACCAATGATATGTGTGATAGCAGATTTTGAGTAAGAATAATATACAAGAAATGAAATAATATCCATAAATGTAATCATACTATTGCTGCCGTTGCTCATGTTGATGAGCATTTCCAACAGATGCATAATGGCGATGATAAGAGAGAAATGAATATGATACTCACATAGGCGCTCCTTTATAGAATACTGGTGGCTGCAGCATAGCGATGGGGATATCTGCAGAAGTTCAAATGTATCAAATTAATATCTTGAAAATGTTAAGGCGGCGAGCTGGAAGAAACTTTAGCACACCGGCTGAAATGCTTAGCGGCATTTCATCTGCCTTTATGTTCTGCGTTCAAATTCCGCCAAGGTCGACTTTGCCTCTCATGCCTTTCGGGGGCGATAAGTTAGGTACCAGGAGTGTACTGGGTTCGATCTAATCGACTTGCCCTCTCCCCAAAAATTTCGGGCCTAGAGTAGAAAAGAATATCTTCAAAATGTAATAGCTAGAAAATGATAAACCATTGTACAATACTATATTGCGTGTGTGTTTGTAAGTGAGCGTTTATGTTTTATTTTCCATTGAATTTTGTATGCCTGGTCCTTCCGATGCTTTCGTATGAATTGTAAAACCTTCTTTACGAAATTTGATTTAAAGCTCTTTCGAGATGCCTATCACATGGATTTTACATGTAATTCAGCTGTCATCTCAAGTCGCATATTCAATTTCATAGGCTATACTTGCTAATTGAATGTGTAACTATTTCAACTATTGAAGCAATAAGATGTCAATCAAAGAAAGCACTCGATCAATGAAACTATCAATCAATCAACAAATAAATCTGTCAGTCAATCGGTCACTCGATCACACATTCACTCACGCACTCAATCAATTATCGTCATCTTTATAATAATCATTATATATGGGCTGTGCTTAGATTACGGTTATTTTTCACATAGCGGAAATTACCTCCAGTACAAAAGTTTGGATTACGTTATATATCCGGATTTCCAAAGGTGTTTTTCTATTATACCCAAAGGCATATGTAGTCGAATCTTTTATTTGAACATTGTTCATATGAGTATGAAGGGATATTGTACATACTCTCCGTCGCATACTGGAGTCTCCATTACTGTGAAATTAATGATCTGAGTCCTCCTAGTTATGATTTCTTAGAGCAACACCTTTCAACTCAGTTATTTCCCATGCAATCTCTCTTACAGGTGAATTGCTGGTAAAGTCCCAACTTGCTGATCTCGGCTTTACGAAGCAACTAATCAATCTTGAAAAGTAACGCCTCTCATTTCTTTATAGCAAAATGAAAGACAATTGGCAGCTATTGAAATAAAACATGCATGCTTCCTACATTGATTTCAGTTTAGCAGAAGGCCTCGTATTTCAAGAAAGGGCTAAGTCTATTATATCGACCACAATGTTTAAGTAGCACTTATGTTATCGACCCCGAAAGGATAAAAGACAATGTGAATTCTAGGTGGAATTTGAACATAGATCCAATAATTAATGCAATATATAGTTGCTACTCTTCTGGCCTTTAGTTCTTATGCAGGAGTGCGAAGACAATTTTTTGGCGGGTAAACAATAACTTCTATGAAAAATGAGCTTTCTAGTTGTTGGAAATGTTAGACTATGAAAACATTTCATGTTCCTTTGAGAGTATATGTGCACCTAAAATTACAAGGGTCGTTCAATTTGCAGAATGTATAAAAACAAACATTGCTAATCATATAAATTATAGTGAATAAAAGCTTTATAATTTGTTTAAAATTTAATAAAATATTCATTAACTTACGAATTGAATTATTTACCACATAATAGACAGCTTGTATATCCATGTCTGAGACCTGGTTCCTTAAAATATACGATTGAATAGAATTAGTTATTCTCAAAGCACGAAAGTGAACAAAATATAAAATAAATGGTGAATATGGACACCGTTTTGAAGTTTCGGTTATTTGAGACTAAAATTAATTTTCATAAATTCGTTGCAAGACGTTGGCTGTTTTTTTTTTGTATTGCTTTTATGGTAAAACTGTTAACACAACCCGTAATACTTAACACTTTTATAAATTTGTTTATTTCCTTTATCAATTAAGAATGGTGAGTACTTCCAGTCAAGAAGAGTAACAAATAGTTCTTGGAATCTTATGTCACGGGTTATGTATCCAATAATTTGTACACATTATTTAGGCTAGTTTACGAGAATCAACCATCCTGGTATATCTAGGATAGTATGAAGTGAAGGGAATATATTGTTAGGAGTACGTAGAATTGGAGTCCTGATTTGTCCGCCCTTATTTAGTTGTTGACATTCTTTATGATTATGTCTTAAAAGGAGACTTGCTCATTTTATATTCTGTGGTGAGTTGAATTTACTCATCAACTCCATTGAGAAGATATTCCTTTTTCTTTATAGTTTCTATATGCATTCATTCCACAAAACGAACAAACTTAGAGGTGTATTTTCGAAATTTCTTATAAGTATATGGAGAAAGAGTTTCCATTTCTCTAGTGTATTTTGCATTAAAGTAATCAGCCATTACTTGATTCGGAAATGGTGGTGGTGGTGGGGACTATTCTCGCTACCATCGCAGTTGCAGATCTCTGTCGAAAAAATTGTCATTGAATATAAATTAACTATTGTCTCTGATAGCGAATGTCTGTTCTAATCAAAGCAAAGTTATTCGTACAACGCTATACGATACAAACACACACGACATAACACTATAAAAACTGCAGTATACACTCCTTGACAGGAGGTATCTACCGTTCTTGAACCTTAATGGAAACTAACGGTCACAGAATCTCAGTAGCCAATGGCCAGTCTGATAACCGGCATCCATCCCTTCCACAGAAAGCAGAAGAGTTAGCGATCCAGCTTGGTCAACAACGAAGCAAAGCAAGGGATGCCGATCACGCAGTGGAAGATGAAGGATGTGATATAGGCATTAACCACATTTCATGAACTGTTACTTTTCGCATGACTGACCACGTTTCTCTTCACGTCTCACTTAAGATACTTATATTCCTGTAGTTCCTGTCCAAACAAGATCCCCAGCAACTTAATATATTATTCAGTCCAGTAACAAATGGCACTTTCAGCCTGCATACACCTGCCTCACCAGGTGCCAGCTGGAGGTCCACCGATTCCTCTTGTTTAATCTTTGCTCCTCTCACTGTTTCGTACTCCATTAGGTTAGTGCCGATTAACTCAATGTCATAGACACACGACATTATTGCGGAGATGTTGTCCACAGAAGCTGACATGAATCATCCGATTCCTAGTTCAAGTGGATGCCTCGCGAAGCGTCTAGCAGCACCCATAGCAATTACCCGAGAGACAGCACGTACGAACAGTCAATGCTAAATGCTTGAGAATGGTGTCCTTTTACTTTTACAATCAAATTGATGTAGCTGCCCGTTGCTGCACAGACTCTGAAAAGGGACGCTGCTAAACAAGAATTTTTCGAACCTATTGAAAAATATATATGTATGCAAATTTATCAGGAACTCACAAATGCAAAATGTGTTTTTCTCGTCTCCGACCACATTGCTTTCTACGGTTTGTTCTCATACTACGTATTGCCTCTCTCTAGCCCCCATTTTTCGCACAGTTTCCGTCGCATTTCTTTCACTACCTGGTCGTGTCGCAACAACTTGGAGATGTTTTGAGCAAGTGTAGGGCATTCGTTATATGGGCAATAGCATGAGCCACTCCATTGTACATACGGCACAGCCAAGACAATTGCTCATTTTGAATTTTTCAGCGTTTTCTAGCTATGAATTTCATTTCATTTTATATCTTCAACTTGTAAATGGCACACGGAATGTAGTTTCATTTTAGTTTTAATGAACAAGGAGCAGTCTCTAGTTTTTAACAATAACAGTCGCTCATTTCTTCTTGTTTCTTTACCATTTAAATGAACTTAATGCTAAAAACAAGATAATAGGGATAAACACGCTAGTCATACGGTCATAAGTAACAGCTTTAACATAATAAACTGGAATATAAGAGATTTGCGAAACCGACATAGAACCCCCTACCCAAATACTAATAGCGTACCGAAGTCACCACTCCAACGCAGAAGCAGGTACAATATATCTATCCCGTCTAGAAGAAAGCCCTGGCCTGAAACAGATAAAAAACTACTATGAAATAAGAAAAGTTTCACTAGCAATGTATTTAGAAGTAAAGAGGAGGGGAAGACTACTACAAATAGTAAAGCAAGAGGAGAAAAACAACGCCTTTCTCTATACGCAAGGAGACGACAAAACACAAAACAGGAGCAAACTACACTGACACAGTGACCTCAGATGACAGCATAGCAGAAATGGTCAGAAAGACAAAAAGCAACATAAAAATTGAATTCCAAAAGAGGCAGAAGAAGAAATGGAGAGGAAATTTGCTTCATGTCCAGTACTCTGCAAGGTTTGACTGAGAGGAAATGCACCTAAGAAAAAACCAACAATGGGTCAAAAGTTCTGGATTAAAAGCCGGAACGGAAGGACTGCTTATCGCTGCACAAGACCAATGCCTGACTAGAAGCAATTATAAAAAAAAATAATGAAAACAGACCTCATCACCAAATGTAGAATATGTAACCGACACAGATAGACAGTTGACCACATCATCTCGGGCTACCCAGTCCTTGCCAAGTCTGAAATGTATACAGACACGACAAAGTAAACAGGTATATCCACTGAACAATATGCCAACATTAGAACATAAATACTGACAAAAGGGAATATAGGCATGAGCCAAACAAGATACAAGACAACCATCAGGCCACAATCATTTGGGATATGTCGGTGCCAACCGACAAAGGAAGAAAAGCTATTCGTCCATACATAATATTCAGGGAATGGGAAAAGCCATCTGCTTCCTGAGAGACATTGTAGCATCTTCTGATCAAAATATTGTCAAAAAAGAAGTAGAGAAATTGTCGAAGTACAAAAACCTCGAAATTGAAGTATTCAAAATGTGGGGCACTGGGCATGACAAAAACCCATATGAACAAAAATGTAGAAGCTATACCTGGATCCTCAAACCTGCACATTGTCCAAAATATAGACCTGCTAGGGACAGCCAACATCCAACTCAAGAAACTATCAATACAATAATATAACCTTAACAAAACAACCCAGAAATACAAGACACACACTATACAACATTTACTTAATGAAATAAACTCCCACCAGCGAATCAGAAAAAAAACATTACCTAATCAACATACAATACAAGCAGTAACACAACAAAAGAGAGCACCCACCTCAAGGAAAAGAACTAACAAAATACAATACCGGGAACAATTCGCACACTCCCAGCAGCAGAAAAAGCACACTCAAAGCTGCACGTACACCCCGGCTCTCTACCACAGATGTTCTTGCCAGTTGTATGACCTTAACCAATAGCCCAAGTCCCTTAGTGACTGACGAATTATGCATCTCTAACCACGAGCAGAAGTTGGGGGGGACCATCACAGCCATGTGTTGAGAGGAATTATTTGGGATTTGAATAATTCACCTTTGGAAACGTGGGTGTTTCGTTCTACATCATTAAACAACCCTTATTCGGGGAACTTTTGAGCGGAATGGTCTACTCGACCTGAAAAAATTCTAACTGGGCCCACATGCAAGGTCATGCGCAGTTATATTTTGATATGAGATTACCACGGATAGTGATGATGGTATACTGGGCTCCGTATATTTTACACCAGTGTCACTTTGATGGCATGTTCTCCCACGCAATACTAATAATATTAATATTTATAATCTTGCATTCACTCTAGGACGTTGGGTGTGTTTCAGCAAGTGACTGTAACAAACATGCAGATTAAAAGTAAACGTAATAATAATAATTATGATAATAATAATAATAATAATAATAATAATAATAATAATAATAATAATAATAATAATAATAATAATAACAATAATAATATGTACAAATCTAGGCGTGACTTCGATTGACTGTCATAAATAATATGATTCTACATTCGTGTATCGTTGAGTTCTTAGATATGTTTGTAATTGCGAGGAATGTAACGGATTTCCTGAAGAGAAGTATGATGGGATAGGAAACTGAACTGGCATCTTATGGAGAATGCTTGGGAACCCTGGGTATCAGAAGATGAATTTTCCAGGGTAACAGCCAATCATTGTTGCTTTTCGTTCTCTACATGATACCTCTGACATTGGTACTCAGGAAAATGAAACTGGGGTAACAACTAAAGGAAAAATCCCAAATAATCAACAACATCATCTTCATTGATGATTGAAATTTTATGGATACAGAGGCCTGGTGTCTATGGATGAGGAGGAATGACCTGAAGAAAGAGACAGTAGCATTCATATATGCAGCTCAGGAACAAGTGTTAAGGACCAATAATATGACGTGAACTGTATCCGTTGTTGTTTCTGATCTTGTTGGTGCATGTAGCTACATTAGCCTTTATCAAGCAATCTTTCTAACGTTTCCTATACGCAGTGCAGTGGTCTCTTCATATCCGCCATATTTAGTGGTAATTGGGGGCGAGTTTTGCCCCAGGCTAACCGAGAAAGGCTTGGTGATGTCTCGTAGGTTAACTATCACTCATATCTAGAAGGAAAGGGCTTCTGTGTGGTCTTCAACATCCTTCTCAATACTGCAAAGCCACATGATATAGAAACAGACAGGGCCATAGAGGAACAAAGGTAGAGAGAAAAAGAGAGCGGTAGCACGAGAAAATCAATCTCAATATTTAATTATGGTGAAACAGTAAGGCTCATAGTTAGCGAACGCCCGAAATTGGCACAATGCAAAAGACATCACGACAATGAGGCAAGAATGATTGATTGGGAGCTCTATGGAAATCACGGCCTAGAGAAAGGAAAGACGTGCTATCAGGAAAATGTGGATTGCAAAACCCTGTAGGATGCAATGCTCCAGTGAGATCACCAGACGAGACATCGGGAAACAGACATTGTTGTGATAAGCAAAAATGAAAGAACATGTATATTGATAGACATAGCATGCCCCGCTGACAACACGATCAGTTTGAAACAAGAAGAAAAAGTAAACAACCATGACAATTTCAAGTGTGAAATACGAAGTTTGTAGTAATGAAGGGAGTAGACGTGATACCATAAGTAATTGTTACGCTTGGAAGTATCAACACTCAACAATCAGCATGGCTGAAAAAAACCGGAGCAACTGTGAAGGCAGGGTACCAACAAAACCAGCATTGCTTGGAAATGGAAGAATTATTCACGGGGGTCTTGAAACATAAACAGTAATACAAGTGACACTTTCCATCATACCCAGGAAAATAAGCTGTTAGTTTCGATACAATAATCTTTTCAACTAGAAGTACAACGTTTCAAAGTTTGGGAAAGAGATTACATCAATCCCAGTACATAACTGGTACAAATTTTATCGACTCCAAAAAGGATGAAAGGAAAGGTCGACCTCTGCGGAATTCGAACTCAAAACCTAACGGTAGACGAAATGCCGCTGAACATTTCGCCCAGCGTGCTAACGATTCTGCCAGCTCGTCGCCTTTACAATAATAATAATACTAACACTACTACTACTACTACTACTACTACTAATAATAATAATAATAATAATAATAATAATAATAATAATAATAATAATAAAAATAATAATAATAATAATAATTTATATATAATGTCAAAATGCAAAATTCTTTAAATAACTCACATATCATTCTTCAACATGTCCGAAATTATTAATTGTGTACGTCTCTTCTTTAAAGCAAAAGTATTTTCGAGAAAATTGTCTGAGAGTTTTAGCTGAAATATAAAGAATATAATTTATGCTTAGCTCTATAACTTTATACAGTGAAGCAAGAGAGCCTGTTTAACAAATTCAGTTGTTATTTAATTTGTCATGAAAGTGAAATTATTCTTATCATCAAGATTATTCAATTATATGATGCTTACATTTTACATTTTTCTTTCAAATACATAATATACAAGGAGAAATTTATATTAATAAATAAATAATATATAGTGACTGCGTTGAATTGATTACCACCGAATTTATGTACAGATGATAACATGTAAACCTGAAATTCAAACCAAAGGTAAAAAAGAATGTCTTATAGATTAATTTATGCATAAACTATTCGGTTCATATTTATATATGTGAAATAAATGACGAATGCAATACAATAAAAATTGGCTTACATTTTCATATCTTTTAATCAATTTAGCTTCCGCCTGTTGTGAATGTTGGGAACCTACATGGACTTTCTTACTCAGTTTCTGAAGAATAATGACATGCTCCAAATATTACGGGAGAAAAAGCAATATACGAATAAACACTGTGAAATATATACACATACAGACGTACACACACGCGCGCGTGCGCACTCACATAAACACATGTATTAACAAAGTGATGCACGCATACACAAGCAACACATTACACTTCATAATTCGTGCGCGTATATAATATATTCTACAGTGTATATGAATATGTGTCTCTATAGGGCTACCTATATATTTCACAATCTTCTGTTTACTATTCATGCATATTATGCATATATAGCGCTTTTCCGTGACACTTCACCTCCATCTTATGAGGAGAACTGTTTCACTAAGCTGGGCCGCCGACCAGAGGAGAAACTTCAGGTGTGGAAGCAAGGTCTAGAATCAAAGGGCCTTAAAGTCAATTTAACAAAAACCAATGTCTTAGTAAGTAGGAAGGCAGACAAATCATAAACCCCTTCAGGTAGATGGCATGCTCGATCTGTAGAAAAGGTGTAGGGAGAAATTCCATAAGATGTAACCAGTGCAAGCTATGGACACATAAGATGTGCAAGCAATATCAAAGGAAGACTAACTGAAAATGTGCAAAACACATTTTCCGTCACAAGTCATTGGGGGTGGGGGGCTAGAAGTAATTAGTGGCTTCCGTTATCTAGATGATTGAGGAGTAGCGGGGTGGATGCTCTGAGAGCGTAGCTGCTAGAAAAAGGATAGCTTGTGCAAATTCTGAGAGCTCCTACCTCTGTTGGTAACAAAGTGCCTCTCACTCAGAGTGAAATTTAGACTGTATGACGCATGTGTGCAGACAGCCATGCTACACTGCAGTGACACATGGGATATGACTACTGGGACATGCGTAGGCTGAAAGAAATGAAGCTAGAATGCTCTGCTGGACGTGTAATGTCAGTGTGCATACACGACAGAGTGAAGCGCCCTGAGGGCATCAGATGTGGTGTGCAAGAGAGATGACTGCGCTGGTATGGTCATGTGTTGCGTGATCGTTGCCAGTGTCACCTGACTGGCATCCGTTCCGGTGGCACATAAAAAAGCACCAATCGAGGATGGTCATTGTCAGTGCCGCCTGACTGGAACGTAAAAAGCACCCGCTACACTCTCGGAGTGGTTGGGCATGCAGCTGTAGAAACCTGACCAGATAAGATTGGAGCCTGGTGCAGCCTCCTGGCTTGCTAGTCCTCAGTCAAATCATGCTACCCATGCCAGCATGAAAAGCGGATGTTAAACGATAATGATGTTTATATAGAGACTTTACGGCGACTAACACGTGGAAAATATTATGAGCATATCGCTCCATTTCTTTATACTTGTTATTTTCCATCTAGACTTAACATTCTCTTGCTTCCTCTCTGCAATGGTCTTTCTTCTCTGAAAAGGCATTAACTTATACCTTCTTTCAATGTTTTCTGCTGTAGTAGAAAATGATAAATATATATGTGTTCAGTACGTACATGTGTTTATGTATGTACACATAGTGAAAACTCTTCAAATCTACATATTTCCAAAAGCACTTCTATTTTCAAACTGTATAATACATTTCTCATATATTTTACATTCCCAACGATTATCTTTTCCATGTGTATTAATATATTACCGTATAATGCCTCGTTTTAGAAGCTTTGTGCAAGACTAAATTGAGATGCCCAGGCACTCAACTATGTATAGGGAACTGGATTACTGGCGTAATTGAGATAACTGTTTGTTGAAAAGTAAATTGAGGAGGATACAATTTGCAAGGGTCTGCATGAAAGTTTTTTCTGTTCTTAAGAAGGGTCACAAACTGTGTATTGTTTGATTGTATAAAAGGATGTCATTACGATTTTGCACTGAAATCCCTTTATTTCCCACCATCTCCACCGCGAATTCTTAATTTGTAACGTTTTTCGAATTTTACTCTTTTTATCCATGTAGCAAAATGCAGAGATTACGAATCTGGGAAATATATTTTTTCTAAACTTTAATTATTCTTAAAGAAACACTGACCACCCCTTCCAACACCTTACCCACCCATCAGCTACTCGCTTTCAAAAAAGCTGAAACTTCTCAAAGTTTCATACATGCGTAGAATTGTACTGAAATAGCAGACGTAAAAAATACCAGACCACCACCATAAAACGTGACATGCAAGAAACAACAGGTAAACGACATTATTTCTGAAGAACCTTCCCGCTTTCAAAAACCTAAAAGTGAAACATTGAGAGTTGTAGCATTATGAAAGTGGTGACGTGATGGGTGCATGTTTGGAAAGATTTTGGTGATTCTTTAAGAAAAAAGAACATTCTTAAATAGGTGTACTATCTTCCCCCGTGGATCACGGAGTAAAACATTTGGAAAAAAGGGAGAAAATTGCAATTTTGAGAACGTATATTTTTGGTTAAATCGTTATCTTCTGTATCAAAAACAGGAATCGGAAGAAATTTAGGAAAAAATAAGGGGATGGGCGAAAATGTCACCTCGCACATGTGAGAAACAATAGGTAACGGACAGGATTTCTGCGAAAATTTCCTACAGAATAAAAAGAAAAGGTCATTTCAATTGTATTTGATCTGTAATTTTGCGCGTGCACAGAACTAAAAATAACCTAATTCGTACAGAATTCTTATCGAGTGTTTGTGAGTATGTGGGGTGAGGTGCCAAAGGAAGTTATTTTATGGCACTCTTTCGTCTGAAGCTGCAAAGGTGTCGACCCGATCATATGATTGTTCGTTAATTTCTGTAAAAATCTTTATTTCTTTATGCTTTGAAGAGAGTAGAAAGTGAAAGACAGGAGAAAGTGAAAGATACATGTATGTGTATATGAAATGGACGTTTTTGTGTGTGTGTATATGTGTGTGTTTCCGTGTGTGTGTGAGAGAGAGATAGTGAGTGAAGGTGTGTGCTGTCAATTTATGTAACCGTTTGTCATGTTCATGTAAATGGCACTCAATCATTCTCTCTCTCTCTCTCTCTCTCTCTCTCTCTCTCACACACACACACACATTTCCTTTCATGGGAACGTATATAAATACATATGCATACAGTTTTTCTATGTATGTGTGCGTGTGCGTAGCATGTGAGAGGGAGAGCGAGTTACTGTATTTACATATAGAGAAATGGATGTCTTTCAATGAGTGACAAATCGGAGAAGCAAATCGGAGAACTTATTTATTCACACATTGTCACTCTTGTAATACAATACTGTCATTTTGGTTCCACTAGAAAGTGTGAAACTCTTTTCACTTTCGAGTGAAACCAGTTCGTTGTCTTTCAAACGACTATAGCTGATTGTTGAGATAAAGTAGATATCTGAATCAAAACAGTTTATTTGGTAACCGAAAGATTACTGAATATTTTGATACCCCATGCCTCAAAATCATCAACTTTGTTTTCGAATGCACACGGATTATACGCACGCACACACAAATTCCCATTGATATATGTATATATATATATATATATATATATATATATATATATATATATATATATATATATATGTGTGTGTGTGTTTGTGTATGTGTGTGTGTGTGTTTGTTGATACATATATGTGTGTGTGTATGTATGTATGTATGTGTGTGTGTGTATGTATGTATGTGTGTGTGTGTGTGTGTGTGTGTATGTATGTACACATATATAACATAAATGAATAACAAATGAAGGACAGGAGTCAATCCATTAAACAATTTTAAGATTGCTATATCTGAAAACATTTCCTCTTGAAAAGTTTGTTTCCCTTTATTTATATTATACCTAATACATATTTAATATTTCTTATCGTTACTTCTTCGTAATCTTTAGTTATGATCTAACAAACAAAACACAAATTATTTTGATATTTTTATATTTATTTTTCCGTTTATTTTTATTCTTAATGTCACTGATATCTCTTTCAGAAACTTTTGTCATAATTTTTTTATATAATACTAGCAGCATAGCCCGGCGTTGCCCGGGTATGTAAGAGCCCCTAGTAGGCAACGACTAATCCCAATCTAGTCCTTTCTCTCTAGGGAACGAATGTGCATGTGTAGGTTGCAATGTCTTCTGTGTATACGATGTTCCTATATGTCCCTTTGGGCGAAAACGCGATTTCCAAAAATGGCATGATTTTATCGATTTTTTCTGATGGTAAGGTATTGCATGGAAAACTAACGCCAGAATTACGTTTCTTAGGGTAACATTAAGCTTCACCATGAGTTTGGTGAAAATCGATTGCAAGTTGCTAAAACTACAACAGAAAATGTGTTGCATATAAAAGCTTAGATTCTCGACCCCATGTCGAATTTATCGATTCTTTTCAAAACTGGGGGAACTTTTCAAAATTTTCGCTGCGTTAGTTTTGAATTATGACATTGGGATAAGTGTGTGTCAAGTTTCATCAGAATCGGTTGAAAGCCGTGGTCAGGGTGAGGTTACAACCTGACAGACACACAGACAAACTGCCGTTTATATAGAGAGAGATACCTTTCTTTATTTGTTACCTTATATATATTTTTTCTTATCGCTATAATGTTAAAGCTCAGCTATGTTATAGTAGGTCTCTACCCGCTTTCAATGCTTCCCTACGCTATGATTTAAGTTTTTGCCACCATATCTTTCATTCCTTTATCGTTTATTAATTTTCTCTCTTACTATTGCGGTAATTAGTAAGAGTTGGAGGGAATTTCTTCCTTGTTTGGTCTATTTTTATAAATTTTATAATTTCCTTCCTCTACTCCCTCTATTTCGCTTCACAATAACTTGTAAACTGGGGCCATCTTAAATGACCTTGATAACATAGTAGACTGGAGCTCACCACCAAACATTTCATTTCAATTTAGCGGTAGATAATGGACATTACCTTTATAGATCTCACAGACAAACGTAGTCATGGCTTCCTTTATTGTAGGAAGTGGGGATAATTGGGTCTCTGGATGTGGCTTATTCCTTCCCCTCGTAATAATACATTACTAACCTCAAACACAAAAAAAAAATTGGTAGATTCATTTTGTCAGCTGAAATAGCAGCAGAATGTTGGCTGAGGGATCTTTTTAAATTTTCAACTATGTTGAGTTATTTGGAATATGCTTCCTTCTAAAGTATACATTTGATAGAAAACAGTTTCTTTCGAACTGATTTCATGAATTCTTTAGTCAATTTAAGTAGTTGTTTGAAACGGCCATAATGGATTGACACCTATCCTTCATTTTTTTATATATTCATATGTTATTGACTTCTGAGAACGTACACTTCGCTTATTCGGAAGTTTATTATGGACTGTATATTTAATAAAGTTTGCATGTGTGAATATACTCTACTGAATCTAATTTTCTGCAAGGACTACATGAATTTCATTCTGCCGGTGGGTATAAGCCAAGGATGTTATTTGCAAGCAATTGCTGTGTGTGCATATTATTCCAAATTAACGAGGTGTACCAACTTAATAGATCTCTCTCTCTCTCTCTCACTCCTCTCTTTTCTCTCTCTCTCTCTCTCTCTCTGAAAGATTTAGAAATGATAGTATATATATATATATATATATATATATATATATATATATATATATATATATATATATACCTATATATACACACACATATATACGTATGTAAAATTACATACATATATATATATATATATATATATATATATAGAGAGAGAGAGAGAGAGATAGATATAGATATAGATATAGATATAGATATATATATAAATTCTAGTTAAATATATTCAATAATGCATATCAATATAGGATTTCATTGATGTAATAACGAAATCCTATATTGATATGCATTATTGAATATATTTAACTAAAGATCTATATATGTATTTAAATCTTTAGTTAAATGTATTCAGTAATGCTTATCAATATAGGATTTCATGTAGGGACAACTCTTCTGCGAAACGATCGTAAAATGCCTTAAATAATTAATTCAAAATTTTAAACTGTCATATACATTATATATTTATACTTATACATACTTACATATATTTTTATACATATTTATATTTATATATTTTATATCTTTAATGCAACCAGCATTTTTCACGCGTGTATATCTTTCTGAAAAGTTTTGATATTGATTTCCTAATATTAATAATAATATATTATTAATATATAAATATATATATACATATATATATATATATATATATATATATATATATGTTCTTATGTATACACACACACCCATACAGACGCATGCACACACATACGTATACAAACCCGGGCACACACTCACGCACAGACATATATGCAGTCATTATTTTACCACTTTCTCTTTCGAACTCTCACTATTCCTTCCGTACATTAATTCTTTATTCTTTATAGTCTTCCCCTTTTAAACTGCTTCGTCGATAAACATAACAGCGAAGGACTGATAAAATTATATTTCATAATTCTTACCTTAATTATATTCTTGGCACTCTCTCGAGATTCTTGGGTTAACCACTTCCTTTCTGATAAAACCTTTTCCATAGATTTCTCGAGATATTTCGCTATATACTTTGCCTGAATATATTAAAGTTACAAAAAGATATATATATATATATATATATATATATATATATATATATATATATACTCGAAATAAGCAACAAGGATATCCAAGGTAGAGTGGTACAATTGTTTCATACTACATCATTGTATTACATCAGTTTTAAAATGTCGAGCAATCTTCAACCACATATATATCTAAATCTAAATTTTGCTGAACTTATATATACTCTTTTACTCTTTTACTTGTTTCAGTCATTTGAATGCGGCCATGCTGGAGCACCGCCTTTAGTCGAGCAAATCGACCCCGGGACTTATTCTTTGTAAGCCCAGTACTTATTCTATCGGTCTCTTTATGCCGAACCGCTAAGTTACGGGGAGGTAAACACACCAGCATCGGTTGTCAAGCAATGCTAATGGGACAAACACAGGCACACAAACACACATACACACACACACATATATATATATATATATATATATATACACGATGCTTCTTTCAGTTTCCGTCTACCAAATCCACTGACAAGGCATTGGTCGGCCCGGGGCTATAGCAGAAGACACTTGCCCAAGATGCCACGCAGTGGGACTGAACCCGGAACCATTTGGTTGGTTAGCAAGCTACTTACCACACAGCCACTCCATATATATATATATTTCGTTTCGGGATTTAGTTTGCAAGATTCTTTATTTGAGTTCTTGTGATGAAGCATATTCTATTGTGTCTAGGGAGAATCATTCTCTTTTAGCCCTTTGTAAGTTAACACACACACCGGAAAAATTTCCACTCATTTCCTACTTTACTTTTCCAGAATTTTCGTTGCGTCTTGCAACCTTTTCAATAGATTTGACTCTGTTCGTTATTCACACCGCATTTATTTTGTTTATATGTGCGCATGTGAGTGGGTCAGTGTGTGTTTGCATACACATGCATGTACCTATGTATGCATTCATGTGTATATGCATGTATGTGGGTGCATATGCTAAAATGTATGTATGTTTATACATTTGTATGTATTCTGCTTATTCGTGTAATTGCGTGTTTGTATTTGTGTACTTTTATATATGTGTGTGTGTGTGTGTGTGTTTGCAACTATGTACTGTGTTTGTATGTAGGGACGTGTATCTCCATATGTGTGGACGTGTATCGCCATATGTATCGTTGTGTGAAGTAAAGTGTTTGTGTATATATGGTCATGTGTTTCGGTCTTCATCTGTGTATGTCTGCGTCTCTGTTCATATAACCTATGTACCTATCCATCTGTATGTTTATCCATATGCTTACATATATGTGCATATACATGTACATATGTGCATACACCTACAGACACATATACATCTACCTAAATAACAGCCCACTAACTATTCTAATCTACCTGTATAAACTGTGGGTATGGGGGTATGATGTCTACTATGTATATTTTTATTTAGTATTGGAGAAGTTTCATTTACGAGGACGTGCTCCTGTATTTATCTGAGTGTTGGGTCCTTTGGGTGCTTGGATAAGATGCGGATGTCAAGTTGACCCAGGTTACCTCCATGTTGGTTCTTGGCATATTGGTAGAGTATGGAGGACTGTTTGTTGTCTTTCTATTGTCTGGAATGTTCATTTAGTCGTTCTGCAATTCTCCTAGATGTCTCCCCTATGTATGTCATGTTATGTTCATGCCTTTACAAGCACTTCCAATACACCTTATGCTGTGAAGTACATTTCTAGAACTACAGTTAATGCCAGGGCTAATCCTACATACCATGCACTATTTATGGGTGCATGCGGTATTCTCAAATGGGCAGTCCTACATACCAGTGATTTGACGGAGTTCCCTGGCATTTCAGCAATCTTTATATTGAGTTTGGTCTCTTTCAGAGCTTTGCTAAATCTACGGGCTAGTTCTCCATGGGCTGTGGCCTCTACAAACATCACTCCGTGATATTTGTCGGTGTTATACCACCTGTTATCCCTTTTGGCTTTGTCACACGTTCTTTGTATTCTATTCCACTCTTTGTTTCTACAGCTAGGGCAGGTACCACTGGTATCGTTATATATATTATTATCTAATTTCTTTCTAGAACCCCCGTATATTCGAACCTTGTCTTTCAGATAATATCCAGAGAATTACATGTGGTGTATGAAGTTCTGTATTTGTTTTTGTTTGTTTGGGGGCGGGGTTCGTCTCATAGGGTTTGCATAGTGGGGGCACGTTGTTTATTATCGAAAGTCTGCTATCAGTATGTTAATTGTCACGTTGTGTGACGAAGGTGAGTTCTTGTGAACAACATATTTCGTGGCTATGGGCTTCATGTAGTAGGAGTGGAGGAGCTGCACTCTATTTTTCATAGTCTCTAACCAAAGTTCAGTATGAAGGACGAGGAGTCTATTTTAGGGGTGCCTAGTAGGGTAATCAATAGTTACCTTGATACCTTAATGAATGGAGTTAGCTACTTGTTGGATATTCCCCATTTTACGTTCCTCTCAGTTTCTAAATTACCATTACTAGAGTCGGTATTAACTATGATATTAATGTCATCTTCATATCTACTGTAGAGTAGAAGCGTTGGGGATTGTTCTGTTAAGGAGTGCTTAGGTTTCTGTCCCACCAGGTCATGAAGAGGCCGGCTACATCTCCAGCCAATCCGACACCGATGGGTGCACTTTGAAATTGTATGTATAGTGCTTTGTTAAACTTTACTATGTTGTTCTTCAAGGTGGTACTTCAGGATTAGCCCTGGCATTAACTGTAGAACTAGAAATGTACTTCACAGCATATGATGCAGGGATGGTGCTTGTAAAAACATGAACATAGCATGACATACATCGTGCAGACATCTAAGAGCATTGCGGAGCGGCTAAATGAAGATTTCAGACAATATAACGACAAAAAACAGTCCTCCATACTCTACCATCATCCAAGGACCAACATGGAAGAAATTTCATAAATATATTATATTGATATTTATAATATTTATGTAAGTAATAATGAACTAATGAATTTATTTATTTTTCATTACATGCCTATACATTTATTGATAGAATAATTTTAGATTTTAATTAAAACATTTGTTGATTATAATTTAGATACGTATTTTAAAATATTTTATAATTATTAGATGTGAACTTAAATCTAAAAATATGAATAGTGATTATTTTGTTAAATAATTTGGTAATTAAATCTTGGACTACAACTGTGTTAAGGATATTCGAGAGTTTATTATGTTTTTTAAAGCCATATTATATCTTCATAGATAAATACATATTTCTATCTATTTTTACCTTAAAAATAAATATTTAACATAATAAATGGGTTGTATGAATAATCCTAATTTAGATAATGGAGTCTTTTTTATAAGAAAAATTATTATTTTATTTATTTCTTAAAAAATATTGTTTTGCTCTATTTGCTTATTTATTTAACTATTATCGTTAACCTGAAGATTGACTTTAATTTTTGTTCGAATTTATTTTACTTGATTTTAAACTTAATTGTAATTCGAATTTAATTATAGCCATGAAACGTACGTAGTGGTTTAACTTATATCATTATTATTCTTTTTATACTTTGGAAAAAAAAATACATATATATATATTATATATTATATTAATTATGTTTATATTATCTGTTATTTATGTATCGGTTTACGTCTATCACTATTTCAGTTGCATAATAGTGGTTATATCTCTAATTCATATTTTATATATTTATACTGTGAAATTTGATTTAATGCTAATATATATATATATCGCTTTTTAGCAAGAATATTATTGAAAGTAACTTTCAAATTTCTGACTGCTGACCCATTAATGGGCTATGGTACAGTTAATTTCATCTTGGGTTTATGTAGTTTCTTTCAAGTTAACATTTTCCTGGGTAGCCTGGGTTCTGTTGAGTGATAAATAAATTGTGGTAGCAAGTTGTATCAGAGAATTTTTATTGACTATATTTAACTAAGTGTTACTTTTATAGAATATTACTTCATGTAGAACTGTTCCTGTGTATCATCTTCTAGATAGGATTTCGCAAATTTCAGTGATAATCTACATCTCAATATAAAAAGGGGAAAACGCATTGCACCATTGTGACAACTGACTATACCTTCCCACATTCATTCTATTTAAACCTTTAAAAATCATTCACGTAAAAGCTAACGTACCCAATAGATATTCAACATTCATGCAAAGATAAAGATCATATTAATAAATGATAAAATCCAATAATAATCAAATCGAGTTACAGTTCTCGTAACCAACAACCTATCAACGTTCTTTTGTATAGCCATAAGTCTTATAGGAGACATACATACTTCAAAAAGGCTACATGAGTGATACCTATAGCGCTTATACAAATTTAAGCAAAAAATTTCCGTAACATTTGTCACCACAACCTACCATGGAACCTAACCATCAATCAACAGAACTCCGATTACTCTGAAAAGGATTTACTTTGAGGAAATATATAAAGCCAATGAAATTAAATGTCACTGTCCGATGATTGCTTCGCGGCCGAAAGTTAGAAATCAATAAATATTCTTATTACACATAAAACGATTTTACTCAACCAATTGTATTGCGTAAACCATCAAATTAATGTGAACAAATTTTTAAAACATAACACAATCATTAATATATGAAATATAAGTCGGTAAGCTGGCATAATTGTTAGCGCGCCGAGCAAAATGTTTGACGTTATTTCGTCTATCTCTACGTTCTGAGTTGAAACACCTCCAAGTTCGACTTTGCAGCCCATCTTTTCAGGGTCGATGCAAAGAGTACTTGCTGAGTACTGGTGTTGAAATTGTTGGGCTTGCCTCAAGTTATAGACCGTTATAGATAAATAGATATGTAGATAGGTATCACACGTTTCAAGAATATGAAGTAAATCTTTTGAGAAAAGCAGCTTCAAAATAAAATTGCTTTAAAAATGCTTTTTTTCTCAATAAAGGCAACCTAAAGATGAACATTTTCAATGAAAGCCTTCTAAAATAATATTTACTTCCTGAAATAAATATGAGTTTGAAGATATTTCAATAACATTCTAATTTTTCTATAGTTGTTCATATTTAATGTGTATATATTTTGCATGAAGAATAAGCTTACAATAAACAGATAAGCAATATAAATGTTGCATTTTAATATTATAGCTTCATAAAAACAATGACTGTCAAAGTAATATTTATTTATTTTTTATTTGTAATTTAAACTAATGTTTAATTTTGTTCTATTTCTAATTTAAAAAATAATTTAAATGCTATTCTTTCTCTAAGCTAACCTGATTATATTTATTTTTTTTAAATATTTCAAATTTAAATTGCTATTTAATTTATCATTTCTTCTATTTCTAATTTAAACTAATGTTTAAATTTCTATGCATAATTTTCTAGCATTTGGAAAGATGAGAGTTAATTTTATTTTCAGAAAATGGTCATAAACAATTATATTTGATTTTCGATAAATTTGACCCGTATTCATAGGTATATGATAGGTTAAAATGCAATCACATTAATATTTGAAATAATTTTTAAGAATACGTAAAATTGATGATATAAATATTTCAATAGTTTAAAGCCGAATTTAGATATTAGATACTATTTATGTAGCGCTTCTGCCGTTCGGTATTGAGCATGTATCTGTCATGGGAGAGACATTTTTCCAGGAAGACAGATTTGCCCATGCATTCGAATCTCTGATAGCTATCACAGCATGTGCAAGTCTGCTTACTTCGGTCAACACAAATTGATACCAATTCCGGTGTAGGTATTCATGTCAGCGTATAACGATCCGGAACAGATATTGCAATGTGCTTTTCTAATATGTCGAGCACTCCTGTCGCCCCTAATTGCTTTAACAAAAGACAAAGTTTGCAGAGAATCAGAATTAATAAGGCAAGTCCGTCTATCCAAACCTCCAATAATTCTACAAATTCCCAACTAGATGTCGCTTACCGTGTTTCGTATATGAGGAATATAATTACCTGTTCTTGCACCTGTTTATCGAAGTACTTTTTTACTATACAACCATCCAAGCACGTCACTTGACAGGTATGCTATATCTAAACAAGTCTTCTTTTGTGCCGGAATCGATGACAAGTTACTGTTTGATTGAATCTAAAAAATAAAGATATAACAAAAATGACGTAATACAAAACAAACACTCACGTGCATTTCCAATTCCTATAATACAAGAATTTTTCTACCTCAAAATAGACACTCATATTCGATTTTAACAGCAAATTGCGTAAACTGAAAATAACTTGAAAATATGGAGTAATGATACTGTTTTTATTTTTGGAGATGAAGAATTCTGTACATAACTTACATTATTTACATTGGACGGCCGAGGAAAACCGAATTTCGTCACCCACTTGTGAAAGCAATAATTAACATATAGAGACGAGATCTGGAAAAATTTGAAGAGGCAGTTCTAAACAAAGGTCTCAACATTGCGACAACCATCAAGCGCATTCCATACTGAGCAACTGAACAAATGTGTGAAGATTTAGCCCCTCCTTTTCTATAGGCTATTCTCGCACTATTCAGGTGCACATTTAAGATGGCGTTCCAATCGCCACCTAGAAGTAAAAAGTGAGACGTCCTAAGGAAAGCCTTGATATGTCTGAAGTAATGTGATTGCCACGCCCTACTTAGAGCGTACACAGAAACTAATAAAGTAGCTCAATTTTCATGAGCTGTTGGGATTCCTCTGCGATCCCGTTTAAAACATACCAGTGGTTTTACATTAGAGGTTCGTAGGTCTTCAGGGAAGCTATCCCTAATTATTTTATATGTTTCAATACTCATTTGCAGAACACCAATGTTCCTGGCACTTGAAAGTTGCTGGTACCAAAGATTACTCCGTCTCTCTCTCTCTCTCTCTCTCTCTCCTCTCTCTCTGCCCCATCTCTCTCTCCTTCTCTCTCTCCCTCCTCTCTCTCTCTCTCTAGACATCCTTTCTCCGGGCTATGAGGTCCATCAATTGTGTGCTCGCGCCCTCCAGCCTTTCGGGTTCGATAAAATTAATTCGAGTTGAAGACTGGTATCGATGTAGTCGACTTAATCCCTCCCCTGAAATTGCTGGACTTGTGCCAAAATACGTAACAAATATAAGCAGATTTGAATAAAGTTAGGGATTTTATGAATCGTGTCGAGGAGCAAATACACATTGTAGAAGATTAATTCTCGCAACGGGTCCCTTTCACTTCCAGGAGGATTATTACACCAATAATAAACATGCTCGTGTTCAATGTCACCTCTTCTTTACTATTATTCACTTAGAAATCAACTTAAGGAATTTGTCGACTGTTTCATTAACAGAAGGGTGTAACAATCTTTTAGATTTGTGGGTTCAAAATCTAATCATTTCATAAATAATAATATGAATTTTAAATTTTGCGAGTTTATTTGCTAATTGTTTTCTCATATATAAGCAACGTTAGATACTTAACTGCCGCACATTGTGAGGGGGATTTTCTATGTAAGTCTAATAAATACATCTCAAATGTAGTCAACCTCATAAATTAAGAGAATTCTCACATGAAATTGTTTACGTTCGAGAGTTGAAAGTGAGTGATACTGGAACAATTATAAGTGAAAGTGATGTTGTGCTAAATTCGTTCTCATTATTTGGATTGCATTTTACTTTCCCTAAAACCTAGAACCGTTGAGATGCCTAGAACTCATTGAACAGTGATATTTCGATTTTCCTCAAGATCCAGTTTCGAATATGTAGATAGCAGGAGTCCGGATTGAGTTCTGAATTGTTTGGACATGCACCGATTATCTTCGATGCCGACTCCTACAATAACTCTTGTTCTACACTTAATATATCTTTCATATTCCTTCACACACACATACACACGTGTATTCACTCATATACTGGGGTGCGCAAACGTCTATGCAACTTATTTCTTTTATCAGTGTTATCATAGAAAGCAGCTTGCTCAATTTGTCATGCAGTCAACTAGTACCCGGAACCGTATGATTGTGAAGCAAACTTCTTATCCACCCACTCTTATTGGTATCTGATAAAGGGAAGATAAATGAAAACTAAATGAACTTACATAATTGCGTGCAACTCCCAGGTTAGAAATTGAATCCGCTAAGTACATTCCAATAGTTGGTATCATTCCATAGAATTCTTGTAATATTTGAAGAAAAGCGATGTTTATAAAATCCCTTAATAAAATCGAAAACGAAAATTAAGATAAGAAAAAATTTTACATACATCTTGTGTAGCGACTAAAGCTTAATTACGTTAATGAAAACGGAGACCATAAGTTTTAAAGTGCTAACCATTGACGTCAATTTTCTCAATACATATTGCGTCTACGCACCCTATTTTATGACTCTGTTTTAAACAGAGTGTTGGTGACAACCAGATCATTCTCAGTACAAAACGTCAAAAGAGCAACTCCATTTATATACATCTTCTAATCACATATCGATCAAAAACAGGCCATGAAACATAGCCCTTTCCAACTCTTAGCATTGAAATCTCCCAATATGCCCAGCATGTCAGAAATTGGTACTTTTCCCAATACTGTGCGAGATCATCATAAAACTGCTTTAAATTTTTATCACATGGAACCTGGCTGGTTGTAATGTCAGTTTCTTGTTGACGTCTTTTCTTGTCTTTCCATTTTCCCTCTCTCTCTCTGTCACTGCTTTGTGTTCCCTCTTTTACGGTACGTCGCCAATCCCCACGGTTGCTGGGTAACTACTTCCCAGTTGCTAATATTGATGTTGCAGGCCTTCATGTCCCTTTTGCAAAAAGCCTTGTATCGTAATAATAATGTCTGTGTAGACATATAATTCTCTGTCGTTATTTCAATGAATGTATACATACACACACAAACATGCATGCATACATATAATATAATATATATATATATATATATTATATATATATATATATAGATATAGAGAGAGAGAGAGAGAGAGAGAGAGAGAAAATATTAAATTTCTAAATATCTCAGAGAGATATAAGCAGTGGTGGAACGATAGAGCAGTTTTGTATACTGTCAACTTAACGTGACCGTCCCATAAAGAGAATCACAACACCGCTATTTAGCCCTAGGAAGCATCAACGCTTTCTGTCGGCTTTGACCCCTTTCCTGTGTCATGTTTACAAAGGGGAGACAAGCACCCTCAACATATATTTTATAAATATTAATATTTTCCTCTTTTGGTGATCAGTGAATATACTTCACTGAAAATATATATTATTTCAAAGCCTAGACAGGTATCTTCAGCTAGCAGTCCATTGTCACTCCAGACTTATGACGAGCAAGACTCAGAAACATGTCCTCTGGATGGCAGGCTTAGCTATAATGTATATATGTATATATATATATATATATATATATATATATATATTATATATATAGATATATATAA